>NW_027452982.1:5000-47651 GCF_964194025.1 Convolutriloba macropyga
TCCCGTTTCGTTCGTTTTCCTGCACGTCCCGTTTCCGTTCTGTCGCGCATTGCTCGCTCGACTTCTCGTCTGTCCCGTTTCCGTCGCGTTGCGCGTTGCTCGCTCGACTTTCCGTCCGTAACGTCTCCGTTTCGTCGCGCGCTGCTCGCTCGACTTCCCGTGTGTCCTTTGGCTCCCTCCGCGTTGAGCGCATAGCGTTCAGCGCTCCACTTCTGTTTTTGTCGGGCACAGTGTGCTCGACGACCTTATTTGCTCTTTGGGTGGTTTGTTTTACAGACTGTCTACAGTGTGCTGTGTTTGGTGTCTTTTGCGTTGGGTTCGTTTTGCGTGTATTAGGTTTGTTTGGAGTGTGCATATGAAATATAACCGTGTGCAGTGGTAGGATTGCTGGTCTTTGGAAATAATAACATCATGATGTCTAATAGTCTTGATCAAAAAGTCAAAAAGTTTTACGCTGCCAGGTCAAAGCGTGAGGCTGAATTGCATGCTATACATGAAGATATCCTTCATTGTATAAATAGTCAAAGTAGGCGAGTGAAAGTTGAACGCCTAGTAACAAAGTGCAACGAAGCATTTATGACTGTTGTAGACAAAAATGAGGACCTGATTGCATTTGCCGGAAAAACAGAGGATCCAAGTGCTCTTGTTCCTTCATTAGAGTCTTACTTAGAGGCAATGACAACTAAGAACGACAAGATACTCACTTCAGCACGAAACTACATCAACTCTGCTGATGATAAAGTGAGTGAGTTTCAGGAACCGAGGGCGTCCATTCATTCTAGACTTCCCTCAATTATGACATCGTCAAAAACATCTAGTCAGCGTAAACATGATTACGTAATTGCTAAGATGAAGCGTGAAGAAATTGAAAAACAGAATGAGGCAGCCATTCGTCTTGCTAAACAGAAAAAGCAAATGGAATTGGATGAACTGGAGGAAAACAACAGGAAACGGTTGGCAGAGGCAACTCTGCAAGAGTTTGAATTGCTGGACGCCGTCTCTAAAGGTAGCCAATCTGAAACAACTGCAAGTGCTAGGAGCTCAATGAGAAGTGAAAAGGCTGTCCAAGATTGGATCAACACCTCACTTGCTTTAAGTTTTCACAATGAGGAGAAAACTATTGAACCACAGGTTATGATTGACCCTCCAGAATGTCTTAGCCACAACAACGGCAAAACAGTGGAAGATCAGAACACTGAAATTTCAAGGCATTCTATTCCAAAAAATTGTCGAGGCAATTACATTTTAAGCAATGAGACCTTGCAGCAACTCGACCCCTATTATACTCCACCTGAAAATTTTTTGGCTGCCGCTAACACACAGGCGTTGTACCAGGCGCACCTAAGGGCGCAAATGAATCAAACAGGCCAGCAAGGCACGGCGCCCCCAAGCATAACTAACCAAGGAACCGCGGATAGTCAGCCGCCTTCTGTACACGCCCCAGGGGCTTCTTCACCGCCTATTCAACAGCCCATTCCACAACAGACGTTCGCACCACAAGAAAATCAGAATATTACAACCGAGGTTTTTCCCAACGCACAACTTCAAATTTCGCAATCCAGGGGACCTGAAACATCAAGTCTGCCCGAGAATAAATCGGCCCAGCGTATATGCCCCCGACAACAAATTAATTTTGTCCCCCGAGCACCAAACGCCACTCTTCCTCCTTTTCCGACAACAAATCATCCAGCCCCCGCAATCAACGTTCCCCTGCACCCAAGCGCCCCACCAAGTCCAAACATTCAACAGCACAACTCCGAACCCGCTCATCCTAATGTCCTTCCGATTCCGAACCCAGTCTTTGCACCTAACCTCACTGCTCCCATCCCACAAGCCACTTTGGATAATCAGCCTCTCGTCAAAACATTTCAGAATAATAATAACCGAGAACACAAAGTTGTACGTTCCGTTGCTCCGCCTGTCCCAAATATGCCCAATATCCCTCTTGGCCAAAGTTTTGTGCCAAATATGAGTCACTGGCGGTTTCCACAGCACAGACCGTCATTATTCAACCAAGACACAACCACCGTGAATAGTCTGCCTCCAAATGTACACGCCCATATCGCACCATCAAGCACTTTTGTCCCACCACGAATTTATCACAATTCGCCCCCTTTGATTGATATGCAATCACCGCTAGGCGCGCAGCAGGAAAACCTGATCGCGACTACTAATGTTGTACCTGGTCTAGCCACTCCGGTTTTTCAGCCAACATACCCCTATTTTGGGCCCACTCCGTTGAGTTGGAGCGGTCCGCAGGTGTCTGCACCTGCCCCTCCGATACCGGACAATGCGTCATTGATTAGGGAATTAGCTGATGCAATAACAAGCAAGAGAAACGACCCTTTGACCGAGTGGAAACTTGCAGAGTTTAATGGCGACCCATTAAAGTGGCATGAGTGGTATGGTCAATTCAAAAGCGCGATCGACTCGCAGCCGCTCACTGATGACGTTAAATTGACGTACCTTAAAACACTCGTCACCGGTAAAGCAAAGATTGCAATTGCCGAGTTTGCTTACTGTGGTTTAATGTACAAGGATGCACTAAGGACTTTGGAACGTAAATTTGGCCAGCCACAGGCAGTCGTAAGTGCACACTTGGATAAACTAAGCAGTTTTCCACCTCTTAAAATGCACAATAGTGATAACATCATAAACTATTCTGCCGCAATATCCAGTCTCGTTGGGGTTTTCAAGTCGTTATCATATGATGCTGATTTGAAGAGCGCTTCCCTACTTAACCAAGCGGTACAGAAGTTACCACCAAACATGAAAGAGTCATGGTCACTCTTTACGGTTAAGAAGCACTGGGTTAAGCCTACCCTCCTTGATTTTAACGATTGGCTTAAAGAAAAGCCTGAGGCCCATGATCTTATGAAACAAAGCGCAACCAAGGCCAAACCTGAAGAGAACATCACTTCAGTAACCAAGACCAAAACAGCCTCAAAAGTGTTTGCATCAAATTCGCAACAAAGGGAAACAAAGAAGCAAATGCCATCTGCTTCCACAAATACTTACTTTCGATGCATTGTATGCAAAGGTAACCACCGGCTATGGGAGTGTCGAGTTTTCAAGGAAAAGACTCCAACCCAGAGAGCTAAGTTGGTGGCGGATAACAAACTTTGCTTTTCGTGCTTACGGGACAAGCACACATTCCGCCAGTGCCCTCAACCAAGAAAGTGCCGAGCAGAAGGGTGCAATAGTTCGCATAACACACTATTGCATGGAGCAGATAGGGTTTTCCCAACAAAACAGTCGACAAGTTCCAATACCATTCAACCTTCTGAAACACAGGTCAAAGTAAAGCAACTTCTAGTCAACTCAACCCTAATAAGACCACAACAATTTCATCTGTTACTGATGTTAAGGGGCTCCTTCAGGTGACTGAATTGCAGTTGTTCAGTTCCTCCGGTTTAGATACCAAGGCTTTAGTATTGTGTGATACCGCCTGCAGTAACTCTTGGGTGGCCGGTAGTCCCGCAGATAGACTCGGTTTGCACGGTAAAGCACTAAAGCTAACTGTCAAGGGTATTAATACCGAAGAAGTAGTTGACACTAGGATCGTTGAAGTTACTGTGAAACCAAGAGAACAACAAGATTTCGAACCATTTACCATCAATCCTTTCGTTAAAGAGAATCTGAACGTCGGCTCTGATATAATTAATGTACAGGCCCTGCAAGAGAATTACCCACACTTAGCGGTCCTTGATCCCGTGACATATTCCTATAAAGACATTGAGATGATACTCGGACAAGATGTCTATCATGCCATCCGCCCGTTAGAATACTTCTGTGCCGATGAGAAGCGTTCACCCGTTGCCGTACGCTTGCCCATAGGTTGGGTCTTAAGCGGTCCGTTACCATCAAGTTCGTGTTTAACCTCAACGTGCTTTAAAGTGAATATCGAACAAGACAATGAGTTAGCAAGTCAAGTAAAGTCATGGTACGACATTGAATCATTCGGGGCAAACAAGCAGGTCGACTCAAGATCTGCAGCAGACGCAAGGGCTCACGAAATCCTTGAGAGTATCACCATACACAATGGCCTGAGATACGATGTCGGAATGCTGTGGGCAGCAGATAACACCAAGCTCCCAAATAATTACTTCTCATCCCTTGTGCAACTAAAATCTCTCGAAAAACGATTGGCTAAGGAAGAAGACCTTAGAGAGAAGTATACTAGTACCATCAAGGAAGACCTAAACAAGGGGTATGTAATTGAGGTTCCGGACGCTCACAAGGTTGAGAAGCGGTCCGATAAATAGTGGTACCTACCCCACCATCCGGTTTTAAACCCGAACAAACGGGTAAGGTGCGTAGGGTGCTCAATGAGCAGCAAAATTTCATGGCGCCTCACTGAATAAATCTTTGCTCACTGGCCCTGATCTGCTCCAAAACCTTATTTACGTACTTCTTCGCTTCCGACAACATCCATACGCCGTCTCTGCCGACATCGAGGGAATGTTTCTACAGGTTGGTGTATTACCATCAGATCAACCATCACTCCGCTTTCTGTGGCGGGAGGACCCCACAACTAACGTTGTAGTGTATCAATATACGCGCCATATATTCGGGGCTAAAGACTCGCCCACATGCGCCAACTATGCATTACAACGCACTGCGAGAGACAATGCCAAGTTTTACCCCGAAGCTGCAAAAGCCGTCCTTGAAAACTTCTACATGGACGACTATCTTGACTCAGTGGAGTCTCCAAAGAAAGCCATCAATAGATCAAAGGAATTGGTACATCTTCTCCATCTCGGTGGGTTCAAGCTTACAAAGTTCGTAAGCAATGTACCAAATCTGGCTGACCGAATTGATGGTTCCTCTCAATCTACTGAGCCCAAGGTTATTGTTTCATGTCAGGAGGATTCATCGCATGTGGTAGGGCTAAAGTGGGATCACACTAATGACACTTTAGTTGTGAGTCGGGGTACAAGCTGCGCTATAACCAAGTCCCTCACGCAAGGCTTGGTCCTAAGTCTTGTCTCGAAAGTCTTTGACCCCATTGGTCTTGTCGCACCGTTTACCGTCGGTGCGCGATTGCTCTTAAAAGACATCTGGCGTGTCACAGGACAGCAATGGGATGACGAGCTCCCACAGGACATGGTTCAAAGATTTTTGGTCTGGAGTGCGGACTTACCAAAGCTTGAAAACATCAAAATTCCTCGAAGTTACTTTAGTGGACCCTTTGATAATATAGAGTTGCATATGTTCGGTGACAGTTCTCAGGATATTTTTAGTGCCGTTGCATTTCTCCGAGCCCGAGTAACAACTCCTACGGGCAAGATAAAAACAGAGCTTGCGTTTGTTTTGGGGAAAGCGCGCGTGGCGCCAATGAAGGTAATGACTGTCCCAAAACTGGAATTGCAAGCAGCTCTACTTGCCGCTCGGCTGAAGAACGAAATTATTCAGGCACTTACTGTAACTGTTAACCAAGTATTCATGTGGACAGACAGCACGACCGTTCTTCAGTGGATAAACTCTAATGAAAAGCAACCAATCTTTGTTGCAAACCGCGTTTGTGAAATTTTGGAGTATACCAGCGTTGACCAATGGAACCACGTCGCAACTAAGGATAATCCAGCTGACGCTGGCACGCGTGGAATGTCCGCTGAGGTTTTGCAACTAAGCAGTTGGGTCAATGGTCCACATTTCTTAATTAACACAAGGTTCCCTTTCGTGCCGAACAAAGACGTCATTAATAACATCAAACTTGGCGTCAACCAAGCAGTCATCATAGAAGACACTGTCTCTCTCGCTACATCTGTTAAAAAACAGACAACTCCCGTTCCGTCGTTATTCCCATTTGATAAGTTTAGTTCTTATCAAAAGTACTTGCGCATTGCCGCGTACGTTCTCCGGCTTTTGCCGAAACATGCCGGCTACCGTAACCCCGATGGTAGCATTACCGACCCTACTGAGCTTGACGAAGCCGAGCGTCATCTACAGTATTTGGTGCAAGGAGAGTCTTTTGAAGCCGAAAGAAAAGATCTCATTGACAATAAATTCGTTAAACGGAGTAGCCGAATTGCTCCACATTCACCGTTTATTAGTCCAAATGGGCTAATCCGTTCCTCGGGCCGCATCAAGCGGTTAATTGAAGTTGGGTGCAACGTAAAGCACCCAATCATCTTAGATGCACGTCATCCATTTGTAAAACTGTTCCTTGAACACACGCACGTAAAGCATTACCATCAGGGCGTTGAATACCTAAGATCAATTGTGCAGGAACACTACACAGTTCTGAAACTAAGATCATCCTTGCGTTCCATCAAAGCACACTGCCTAAGATGCCGAGAATTCCAAGCTGTAACTATGCAACCAATCATGTCTGACTTACCTAAGGAGAGACTTGCTTACCAGTCTCCTCCCTTCACGAACACTGGCGTTGACTACTTTGGGCCATTCTATGTTACTGTCCGCCGTACTACTGAGAAAAGGTGGGGCTTCCTCTTCACCTGTCTCACTACTCGCGCTGTCCATGTCGAGATAGTTACATCCATGGACACCAGTTCTTGTGTTATGGGAGTTGAGCGGTTTGTGTCACGTAGAGGTACACCTGCCATGATTTGGTCGGACAATGGCACTAACTTTATTGGAGCGGAGAAAGAACTCCGAGAAAGTATTGAAAAGTGGAACGTTGTCAACATTGCAGCTGAGCTCGCTCACAAAGGTATTAAGTGGAGGTTCAATCCACCCAGCGCACCACATCAAGGTGGTATCTGGGAGAGGTTGGTACGCAGCTTCAAGCGCGTGTTGTATACTATTCTTGGCACGCGTCGCCTCACGGATGAGGTACTGCATACTACCTTTTGTCTCGTGGAGAATGCTCTCAATTCGCGTCCTTTAACACCCGTAAGCGCCGATCCGTGCGATTTGAACGCTTTAACGCCCAACCACTTTCTTTTAGGAGAATACTCTACCGGTATTCCGTCTGTTGTCGGCAATAATGAGCTTGACCATCGTAAACGCTACGCCCGTGCGCAGTCGTACGCTAATGCGATCTGGTCCCGTTGGATCAGAGAGTACGTACCGACACTGAACCGACGCTCTAAGTGGCAGACGCCTGCCGAGCAACACCTTAAGACCGGTGACTTGGTTTGGATAGTTGAAGAAACCAACCCTAGGGGTTACTACCCAACCGCTCGGATTGTGGAACTCCGTTACGGCTCCGATAGCGTCGCGCGCTCCGCCGTTTTACGTACGTCGACTGGTTCACTTGTCCACCCGCTTGTAAAACTTGTACCAGTTTTCCCAACATCTTCTTCCGGGCCGGAGGATGTTACGAAGTAAATAAAACAACGAATTTTAGCCAATCAGATTCGAGTATTTCTAAACTTTAAAATAAGAATTAAATACGTTCTAATATACGTAGAATGTTCCGAAAAAGTTCATTTAACCTAATTCTAAGTAAATAGAACCATGATATGTATCGATTAAGCTGGTTTTCGGCTTAATATTTTTAGGTTTTCTAGACAATTGCCGATTGAACACGAACTGATTTTGACGTCAATAACATCAGACAAAAAACCAGTAAAAGAGCATCGAAAAAACCTTGCCGTCTAAGTTTTCACTAGTTACATTGATCGTGCTAATGCTATGTACGTTGTTTACTTACGTTGCTTTCAGAACACGTTGCTTTATATATGAAAAAAGATATAATTGAAGCCTTATCGGTAGACTGTTTTGACCTATTTACAGCTACAAAGCGCGTAACTTTAGTCACGAGAGGAAGTCATTCAGAAGATTTTATTCCCTCAGCTGTCCTGTGTGAACAAATGTAAAACGAAAAAGAATCGTCAGTCAACAAAAAATGAAGACCACGGTTATCACATAATAGTTGCACTCGGCATAATTTTTTGTTGATCGTAAAACAACCCAAACCAGATTTCGTCACTATGGGGTTTGACAAGAACCTTCAGAAAATTCTTTCATGAACTAGAAATTGTTTTCAACTGCACCTTTATCTTACTGTTTTGGGTTATATAACAAAAATATCGAATCTGTTCTCTGACCTATTAAGATCTTAATTGAAAAACTAAAAGGGCAGAGATTTCAAATATCGCACACGTCCAGAAGGAAAGCCTTGAATTTCATTTTCAGAGAAGAGTGCAAAAAATGAAAATTTGCCAGTTTGACTTTTTTTCTATAAAATCCAGAGATAATTCTGAAACAAATATTTTCGTTAAAATTATGACAATTATCCGTGATCAGATAACAATTCGTATGATCAACCGACAGGCGAAAGTTATAGCATATAGATCCTCCCCTGTCTGATATGATTGTCTGATTATAAATGCTAATATAGAGTATGAATATCTAATTTTGTAGAAATTTGATGATGTAGAACTTTCATTGTTTAGAAATCTAGTTTTAAAGAAAGCTAAAAATCTGATTTGGTAGAAATATAACTTTGTAGGAATTTAATTTATAGGGTACCCTTTGTATAAATTGAACGCAGTTAAATCTTTATCTTGACTTCTTACCTCTTCAGCAGAGTGATGAGACATAATCCTAGATGAAGTGTTGTGCTTCCTCAAACTTCCACGAGGTGTCAAAGAAATCAACGAATTCTGGGAAGACGAAACTGCACTGGGTACTGGGGTGCCTGGAAAATTACAGTCCAAATGTTGCCCAAAACTACCCTGGAACTTCAAGTTGAAAGTCGGGATCCCAAACTGTTCAGGGAATTGGCTGAAAGTTAAATTTGGGCTGGATTTTTCCCCACAAGGAAGCGAGTTTTTGTGTGGTTGTTGATTGTTGTTGTTTGTTTGTCGAGGTGGTGAAACAGTGCTTGATATATTTTGTAATCTGTTGTTTGTGTTATTGTTTGTTGTGACTGCTCGTCTGTTTGAAGATGAGGGATAATTTTTCAAAACATTTTGCTGGCCAAAATCAAGGGATTTAAAACCTCCCCCACCTGCGTAGGGAGAACAATAAGCTGATACGTTATTAGAACGAGATCTGTAATAACTAGAATGGTTATTATTTCTTTGTTTTTGCCGTACCGATTTAGACCTGGCTCTCAAACTTAAATTCGGACTGTTATTTCGTCTCAAATAATAGAAGTTGTTTGCGCCGTAACTTGAAGTTAAGTTAAGACCCGAATTCAAGGAGTCGGCAGGCGGATATAGCTGTATTAATGGATTTGTAGTCGATACTGTATAACTTCTATTTAAAGGTCGTTTCGAATTCGTTTCCAGGTTCAAATTCTGACCACCTTGATCAATAAATTCGCTCTGCAGGCTTTCGAAATTTTGTTTTGTCTTTAGTGCCGAGATTTCTGGTTTCGAATTGGAATTCTGGCGTTCTTGGTTGGCGGGTGAATTGGTGGTGTTGAGTGTATACTGCTTTTTGTATAAACTTTTGGATCTATTATTTGAAATGTTTGAAGTTTTCCCTGGTTTTGATTTGTACTGTGATTTGCTTCGCTGCAGGCAATTGACGTTGTTTCTGGGCGAACCTTCCGGAGTTGAAATTTGCACCGAAAGTGGACGGTTTCCACGCTCCCCGGATTTGCCCTCAATTTTTATACCCGATTTTAAACCCGACCCGGGTTGAACTGCAGGTGGTTTCAAGCTATCTTGTTGCACGGGGGCAATTTCTTCAGTATTTTCCACTGCAATTAATTCGCCCAAATTTATTTGCGTATCTTCAGTTTTCGAAACCATTTTAGGGCTAATTTCATTTGTGAAATCTTCTGTTTCAACTTTGAAAGTGACGTCATTTGTTGCAGAAAAACAATCTTGCAAATCTAAATTGGATAATGGTTCTGTATTTTGAGCAGAAGAATTATTCTGTTTGATAGAAGTAGAATTTGAATTCCCACTTTCTGGGTAATTTTGGTTGGTGTCGAGTAAAGATTGAAGAACAGTGGGCTGCAATGTTTTCTGATAGACCAAGCACGGGGGCTTACTTTTATAAGTTCTGGCTGTTCTGTTAGTCTCAGCGGCGATATCTTGTAATTTTGTATAAGAATTGATTAAATGCGCCGAATTTGATTTTGGTAGTGATATTTGTGTCTTAAGCGGCTTCGCAGACAGGCTTAATTCACGTTTTTCCAATTCTTTTTCACGTGTTTTTGGTTTGGTTTCAGTTGGTACTTTTGAAATTGAAGTTGAATCTTGACTTTGAGTTGACATTTCAGCAGCTGGATCTGAGCATGTTTTACCGTCACTTTTGTTTACCTTGGAATAAATATTTTCCGAATCCTTCCGTTTTTCCATTTCGCAATAAATTTGTAATCGCATAAAAGTGACGCTTACATTTCTACCAATTGAAGTTATAATTTGTAGAATCAGTCGTAAATTTCTCAGTTGCGTGACTTCTGTTTTGTTCACGATGACGTACAACGGATATATTCAATTAGCTAAAAAGCATTCTAATTAAAAATACAAGAGCTGGGAAATGTTATGACGGTATGTTATTGTATGACCAAAATTCGGGGACAAAAATTATGAATAGCCTTCAAAGCTAGAAGGACTCCTTTAGAAAGCAGATTAATCAATTATTTATTAAAAATTGAAGTACAAGTTTACTTTCATATTAAAATTCCAGTCCATTGTTATTCATAAATGTTCAACAGCGCGATCTTGAACAATGTTACTTACGTTTTAAGAAAAGAAAAAAAACATTGGGCAAATGGGTCAAAATATTTTCATCTGATCTCTAGCATATAATATCACCAAAAAGGTATATAATTAAAAGCACATCTGAAATACGATCTAGTTTTTCCTGGTTTTGGTGGCTAATGAGTCGGAAAAATCAGTGTAATAAACTGTTAAAATTTTGTAAAATAGTGAACCAAGTTTTATCAATACAACGTATTTACGCACGCTTGTTCCAACGTTTTATGAAAGAAAATAATAAATTGTCTGAGCTCAAATTGCTCAAATGAAATAGCAAAGTATAACACTTGGAATGTTTTTACCGCCCATCTCTAAATTGAATCAATTATGAAAAATTCTGTTTTTATACTGACGCAAAATTTAGGGGGCTGGATTTCGTTGGAGGATGTCGGCACAGTTTTGAAGCGGAAAAATAATATTTTAACATACCAGCACCCGGCATGAAATTGCTTTGCTATTTATAAATGTCGAAAAACAGCGCGATATAAAAATTGTAAGGATGTTTGCGTAACGTACCAGGTCCGAGACGAAAATATTCTTGGTTTCATTGGCGACTTTGGTCTGAATGTAATAAACATCGGACTGATCTATTTAGAAATGGTGGAATTAGTCGTTTATTTTAGGTTTTCAAAAAAGACCAGACCAAAAATTAAAAAATTCATACGTTAATTACCAAAACAAAACACTGACACGAAAAGATAAAACAGGGGCTAAGATTTAGTTTTCTAATGAACTGCAGTGGTTTTTTTTTTGAAAAAAAACTTCTCAAGTTTGGTTTGTCATATAATTATATCCTGAAATAAAGTGGAATTACACGTAAGTCATAAAGATATTTTATGCATGACCAAAACAAGGTATCCGATACGGTTGCACATAATTTCTGAAGAAGCTGTCAGTATGCCACAAAGGCCAACGTGATGTCCAACACGAATCAAGTTTTCGCTACTGTAGATTTTCTCATATTTCCCTGGTGCCATGAACTGTAAGTAGCAGAACATTTAAAAATTTGAATGAAATCGTTTTGTCATGTCGATATTGAATTTATTATTTATTATTTACTTGATCCTTTCGTGTACTAATTTCAACACAGTTTTCGCACAATTTTTCACAAAAAATTTCCAGAGAACGTAAATATTGGAGAACTAAAATCTGGAAAACTTGTCAATTGGAAAACATAAGGGTTTCAATGTTTCAAAGAATTGGTTCGGTTCAAGTTTTAATAATTTACAGCTGCTCATGCAACTTTGAGAAAAGTAAAACAATTTGCATTTCAATAGAAGAGCCGATGAAGAAACGGTTTATTATTTCTTTTGCATTGCCAATAGCATATATATGTATATATGTATATATATATATATATATATATATATATATATATATATATATATATATATATATGTGTGTGTGTGTGTGTGTGTGTATGTATATATATATATATATATAGCAACTTCTTTTTATTTGAAAAAAATGGCTTTGTAAGTAATTAGATCGAAAAAAAAACAATTGCATTGTTTGTTGTATGTGTGTTGATTTTTCGTGAGATTGAAAAAGGGAGAAAATATTTTAGGGGACAGTTGAGAAATGAGTATTTTGAAATACTTCATTCTATTGTATGGCCTTTAAAAACCAACTTTTTAAAATCTGTCAAATTGAATAGTTTGTTTGGAAACTGCCATCCAACTTTCAAAACTCTTTCCAAAACTTCCTCTTTTTGTGAAGGTAAACCAGAATTTTCATATTTTGCCATCCTTTCCATGATCTTTTTAATATGATAATACTGCCTTTTTACAAAATTGGAGTTTTACACCTAAAAAATTGTGCACCAGGTTGACTGAAATATGCGAAAAAAGGAAGAAAGAGGATACAGAAAACTGAAACTTGTACAGGGACAATCTATTAATTTTATACAAATTTTCGGTTTTTTTAGCACACCGCTCCCCTTTAGCGGTCAAAATACCTTGCCACGCCAACTGTTGTATTTGCTATTTTTTTTACATGTTCTTATGTTATATAATGATACATATTTTGTGACCGGGGATCAAAAATGGAAACACAATAGATTGAGGATGTTCCTTTTTATAATGCTTATTAGTTGTGTTAGTTAGCCGCCTTAAATGTTTTTTTTTTTGTTATTTTTGCCTCCCACGTAGTGGTAATATATTTTACCCCTCCAACAGGAATATGTTCTTTCTTGCAGATGAATATGCTATATGAGAACACATAATTTGCAAGTAGGGGTCATAAAAGCACGAGCGCTATTTAAAAAAGTCGTTGCCTGAAAACGAAAGAAAATTATCGGAACTTTTGTGTTTAATTAGACAAAAGCAACAAAATGCCTCACGTTTTCCTTGGTATTGTCATTATGTTTGGTTTATAAACATTTGAAATGGTCGGTGTCTTCGGTTTTTAAACATAAGGAATCGTTGGTTTGTTCTGTTTCTACGATTTCGTATATTCTCTTGTAAGCGTAAAAATCGTTTATATGGTCGGTTTCAATCCACAGGAAATCATGAGAAAATGACTTGTATATTTCTTATCTCATGATCATGTGAAGACTCAGTGAATATTAATGAAGTGAATATCAACAAGTCCGTTAACTTTTCAACATGATAAACAAAGAAAAAATATCATATTTGTCAATCTGTTTATATAATTGAGATAAAAGAAAGTTAACCAATTTTTACTTTTTTGACGAAGAAACTCTCTCCACGAGGTACTTCTGAAACTTGTGCGCTTAGAAAATGATCATAACATTTGACTACATTAGAAGCAAAAAACTTGCGGAGAAACTTTTACGGAGAAAACCGCAATTTTCTTACGCTTCAAACCGAACATACCAAAACTAAGAAACCGAAAGCTCAGACAATTTCCTACGTTTTGAACTCGAACGTACCAAAAATTTCTTGCTTCGTTTTTGTCGGTCTTCCTTCTGGATGTGGTAGGTATTGGGAGGTTCAGGGCAAAATAGATCTGTTTAACCACTGCCAAGGAACCTACAACATACGATTGGATTGCCGCTGGTGAAGTGTTATTAAATACAATTATCTTCGGCGCTGGTAAAGTACAATCAAGGTATATACGTGCATCCAGGGTTGCGATAGAGTGCTCAAACTTTGCGAGAGTTAATTCAATTCAATTCAATTTTCAGATATAGTGGTATATATACAACTATCCTATATTTAAGATAACAATTTTTCTGATAAATCAAAAGTAAATTGCCTGAAAACTTCGTTGAGGTTGAGGTAACAGCAGAGATATCAAGGCTAAATTTAACTGGAAACAGAACAAAACTACTTCATTCTACAAGATGCAGCAAACTGGCCATTGATATTAAGGTAAAATGGAGTAAAATGCTGGAAATGAATGAATAACTTGTACTTAGCTATAAAAAGATTGCTTTGTTCTTCATTTTGGAGTCTGATTTTTCATTCTAATTGTCTGGAGAAAAATGTTTGGCAAGTGGAAAGCAATATAGAGAAAAGAAAGTGTCTGAAAAAGAGGCGCCATGTATTTCTATCCACATATCTGCCCCTCTCCCCTCCCCCTCCCCCTCACCTCAAATCTTCAGTACCATAATGGGAAAAGGCTATAACATGAACCAAGGCTCGTGATGTTTGTTCCTTTTTATGGCTGACATTGGACAGGACGCTACGTCATCATATCGCTATTTTCAGGCTATGCTTAATAATTTGCTCTCTAGAATTGTGCTCCGATTTCGGAGTATACTGTTTTTTCGCAAATATTAATTTTCTGAAAGACACAACAGACGCCACTCTCAACAAATTTAAACTCAAAACTCAGAAGTATGCCAGAAATTGGTGAATATGCTGATTGCATATAATATAAAATAATAACAGCTTTGGCTTCTATCTAGTTTTTTTTTTACTTGTATACAAGATTTCGGTCAATGCGTGTAAAAATACTGGCAGCTTTGACCGCCATCTTTGCTTTTAGGTACTTTTACTCATTTCTCTCTTTTGATACAGATCAGTTGATAATCTTGTTTATGATGAAATAAGATGTTAAATCTCTTCACAGAAAAAAAAGACGACAGTAACTTCAAGCTGTGGATAGTTTCTGAAAATGATTATATTCACGCGCTGTCGTGGCCATCCTGAAAGACATTTATTGACAGCCTGGAGGATTCCTTGTTAGGTGTTCCTTCGTCAGTGCAAGATAGTAAACATTCCAAAATTTTATCAGCAATGTCAAATTGATCAACAATGCTTCATCTCTAAAGTCTTTTAGCGTGAAAAGTAAAAAATGTGTTCTGTGGTGACTTTCATTCTATACAACAGAAACAACTGTATGTTCCACAGCAATTTGAAACACTTGAGTAATATTTATCAATTGTTAAAAATTGAAAAGAAATTGTACGCAAAAAACGATTGAGTCTTACCTCTGATCACCAGTGATCATCAATGACGCGCCGTCATTGTTTTTGAAAAAATTGTCCAAAACCAAAAGTCCACAATCAGTACTGCTGATATAAAGAGCTCTATCAATAGAACGAATTTTATTTAAGAATACTATCCTAGTCACAATTCCACAAATCTCCTTCGAACATTGAGAATACGTTTTAATGCCTCTCCACTTGGATTGATATTCTATCGTTCTCGATGATGTTATTATTAATCAAAATAAACAAAAACAAAATAAATGGTGACCCGAAGATTAGAACTATGCCAGGTTCTAAATTGAACTAATTAGCTACTTGGTCCTCCAGTATACTTAAAACAAGATTTCAGATGGCGTGAAAAGCTCGTTGGTGTTCAGTCCATTGAACGTCTTGACAAAACTTACTGCACTTGGAAAAAACGCCAAGCCATTGTACATCAGGTAATTAGAGTTATTGCAGATCTTGGTAAGTCCACTTGTTTCACCCGTCCTACATGTTTTAACCTGGCTGGCCAAGTCTTCTACGAGTAGGTAACTTCAATTTCAAAAAGGCTTCAATTAATCGTCTTCTGTGAGGAGTGCAGCCGGTTAATACTATGCGAATCAATCGTCTTGGTGATGGCCACAGTTGTCTCTGCTGTACTCCTGATTTCTCTCCCTAACTTGAACTAGTTAATGAATGGCTGACTGTTGTGTTTTTCAATTAATCAATCAACTGACCTTTTTCGAATATATGAAGCTGTACTTGAATAATTAGGTTGCACTATAAATAAGTGAAGTCATTAATTCTTATTTAATTGTCCACAGTTCCTCCATATGAGTACTAAAATTAAATAGGAACCAACTATTGTCCAACCACCCAGTGAACAAGGTTCAGTATAATGGCTCTTAGATGTTTATTTCGTGGGTCAAAATTTGAAGTTAGGCCTGCAGTTGAATGCTTGTTAATTCAAATTACTTCAAGCAGTATTATCTCTATATTGGTAAAACTGGGAACTTGCTTTCTTCTTGGGAACATTTCAAGATTAGTATAAATTTCTCTCTACTTTTAATAATGACAAGTTAATTTTTTATATAGTCAATTGTAAATTATTATATAGTCAATTCAAAAGTTAATTTTTTTTACCTATAGTCAATATGTTTGGAAAAGTTATCCAAAATCAAAGGTAATCAGTTAAAAATTAATACCTTTTTATGATATGATAGTTGATATGATGTTTCTGACAGAAAGACAGTTTGAATCAGCCCATTTTTATGTCAATTAAGCGTTCAATGCTAAATTTAAAGTTGATGAACTTGGTTAAGAGGTTGTGTAAAACAGAAAATACGATAAAATTGTGTTACATTATTCAAAAACTATGTATATTATTCAAAAATGAATGCAAATGTTTTTCTTCCATCCCAAGTAATTTTGAATTGGAGGACTGACAAAATTTTTTGCCGTAATGAATTCTTTGCAAAACTTTGAGGCCTGGTTTTTCTCCCCGGAATACAATTTAGTTGTTCACTTTGCTGAGAGCCTGAATGTAGCATCTCAATCGGTCAAAATTGAATTGGAGCGAAAAAAATACATGGTGGAATAAAACTAATGTCAACGAACCGAGAATTAGTTACTGTATAGTTTGTTAATACTAAACAATATCACAATATGAGCAGATAAAACAAAAGGATTCATAAATAAACATAGGTATATAGTATTCGTAAAAGAAAACCACACAAATAGAAAATATTGTTTACGCCATTTTGCTGTAAAACTTGTTGATAATCTGAACTAAGGGTAAATATTGTTCCTGTAAATAAGACCCTGTGCTTATATGAGAAAGAGCAAAAAAAAACTGCAGAAAAAAACCACCCATTGTGAGAGGATATACAAATTTCAAGGAAAAGAAACATCAACTTTTGATCAAAAATATATCCAGCCGATTTTGGTGGGATAATTTAATTTCCGATTTTGCTATTCAGCACCAACGCGTGAATAAAAAACTGATTAAACCCAAGGCAGTTGAACAAGTCAAGAGCCTCTAGTGATAATACGTACCACCCACACCCGCTTGAGTGATATGGTTGAACAGTTATAGTCCAGGTTAAAACTTAGGATATAAATCCGGGTAATATATATTTATATTTCCTTAAGAAGGCTGGTTTTATTTTTGCCCCACTTTTTGGGTGTTTTACATGTATTGCATTTTAATATGCAAATGGAGTGTAAAAAATAAAATAAGAAGGAAAGGGCCCAAAATTGTTTCCAAGTTTTAACCAAATATATTCCTTATAGCAAACGCTAAAAAATACTATTCGAAAAGAAAATTTGTCATATTCCATTTAGATTTAGACTAACTCTTTACTTTTTAAGTCAAAATGTGCTTTGAAATTTCTGAAGTTTGTTCAATACGATCCTTTAAGCTTCTTTAAAAGGTGTGAAAGACTTATTAGCATTTAAAATTTAGGAAGTCATTTATAACTTCCTAATATTGGTTAAACATAATTTCCACGTCTGAGTTTGTTTTTTTTTAGAAACCGCCTCGGGATCAAATTTCATGCGTTGACTATTGAAATGACTTGGTAAAGGGACTTTTAGCAAATCTAAGCTCAATCAGCCAGCTTAATTTTTTACAAATTATTCAAATCAACTGAAAAATATTAGACGAATACAGGGTGAAAATCTGCTATGGTGACAAAAGGTGAACTTGATGCGAATCAAAAATGACATTCATAGCTTGTTACCTAAATCTCAAAAATGGATCACAAGAAAAAAAGGTAAATAGGTACTTACATTATCTTGTATGGATGCTGGAATCGATCAAAAAGGTCATAAAACTCACTTGTAATAGGCTAGGATGACAAAAAAAGCAGCGCCGGTAATTAAATTATATAATTCTAGTCCAATACTAGAAGCAAGTTAATAAAGGGCTTATTAAGTTATAAATAATAATCAGTATTTCGCATGTCTTTTCAAGTAAAGAGGTAACAAAATTGGAAACCTAGAGAGAGGAAATGGCAACGCATTGAATGAAGAATTTTAAGAATAGCATCTCCGTAAGAAAGACAATCAAAATTGCTCCATCAATTGTTCTTTTTTGTTGAAATCTTGTGTTTGTTCACACGTTTAGTGGACAAACACAAAAGGCCAGCATTGTAAACCTTTTTGACGTTCGTTTTATGGCGCAATGGCGCCGTGGGAAATTTTTCTCATAGGGTCGTAAAAATTAATCAAAATACTCCATGGAAACAGACATTTACAAGCTAGTAAAGTTATAACAAGTTCCCACATGTAAGGTACAGCATTTCCATTGAAAGAACTTTTGTCCTAAATTAATGGGATACAGTGGTAAAATTATCAGAAAACGTCGCTTAACGGGGGAAAAATTGAAGTATGACGTCACAGATAGTCAGAGATATGTCATGTTATCGTATGCGCGATCAATCGGAAAATACTCGAAAACAAGGAAGCTTTTCCTACCAGAATCAGGCCATTTCAATATGCGTCAAAAATTACAAAGGAAAAAATCAGGGCATAAATTTGGGCAAACATTTTATGGACGGGCCTTAAATTGTGGAGGGTTGCTGTTTTGCAAATTTTTAATGGAAGCTTGCTTTATATCATTGATGGATAGGTTTTTGATTATATTACTTATTCATTAATTTCAAGGATATTTGCATAAACCTCGTTGAAAATAAGAGAGGTGAAAAATGAAAGCAGTGCAAGAAAAGTCTGTCCTCATATAACTGACAGACTAAGACAAATTGCAGCCCCCGACCCAGAATTAAAAACTGGAGTTAATTACTACCAACTGGAGGTGACCTCTAAACTTTGACAGCAAATCAATTAAGATGATCAAGGCTAAAGTTGCCAAAATCAGGACACAGAAAGTTTTTTTTTGTCGCATTGAGTTTTCCTTAAGACCTCTCAGGCAAATTGTGCGGGAAAATTGTACAAACCTACCATAGATGCATAGCGGGGTTGAGGTAACGTATACGTTTTAAGCTCACACTCAGAAAAAGAAAACAAAAAACCCTAAAAAAGATTAGATTCAGTCCGAGGAATGAATCATAAAGAAGCAAAGAAAAATTATTAGAGATAGGCGAGGGGTAAAGTTTTTAAAAGTTTAAAGTTTTTGTTTAATGTTGCGAACCAAGGTTAAAAGATAACAGTCATATCAACATAGAACCAATTCCAAGTAGCAAAACTAGTAAATTGAATGTCCTCGGTGAAACAAACCTTGACACACCTTAATAACCCATGCGTGATCTTGACATCTTCTGCAAAACTTGGAACATATTTCTAAGAACTTGAATTACCAACTTTTCACGGTAAATAAATCATGATAAGAACTTGGTGAGATTTTATCAAGATAAACCAAGTAAATTTCTTGACAGCACTTGATAAATTCTTGGCAAATCTTGATAACACGTTTTATCACTTTTAAGAGCTGTTTGATGTATCTCGTCCGGAGAAAAATGTTACCGAGTAAACTAAATGAGCAGTCTATTTAAAGAGCTATTTAAATAAAGCGAGAATCTATCCAGCGAGAAACTTTATTACGTCATAATCTCTTAACCATGTAAGCCTTACAAAAAGATTAAATGCACAAAATACGTTCTATTTGGCATAGAAAGCTCGGAAAAAGTTCGTTAAACATAATTTTCGTTGAGCCTACTAATATACTGAATCGATTGCGCTCTTTTTAGGCTTAATATTTTTATGTTTCGAAAACGTATCGGTGACCAATCTGAGTCGAAAATCGACTCAGACAAAATACCTGCTAAAAAAGATCGAGCTAGATTTGCCGGGCCATTGAGAGGGGCTTTGTGGCCTTAATGCGTTATCAAATACAGTTGCCTAGTTGACTTATCGTGTAGCTTATTGAATTGAACGTATATCTTTGAACGAAAGAGTGTTTTCCGTCACCTTTATTTTGGTGCCGCGTCGGACATCTTTGGATTTTACTGAATTTACGAATTCAAAGGAAAGTGAAATTTGATTATTTACCTTTCAGTTAGCCTAATTGTTGTGATAAACGTATTAAATAGTGCATGGTCATCCTGTGATGCTGAATCTGAGAAACCAGTTGATATTGATTACAAGCTTACTCAGGATAGTGTTTAACATTTGGTTTCTCAAGAGGGCTAGCTGTGCCCTCAATCGCCAGAAACAGTCAGCGGTACTCACCTTTCCGTGATGCAACTCAACGAATCGCAGCTGTTTTGCTTCTGTTTGCGGTTTCACCACCCGTTCTATCAACTCAAACATGTTCAAGTGCAATGGTTCTCGTACTGGCTCCCTCGTCTCTGTTCGGCTGGCATGAGAACCAGGAAGTTGATCAATTCCCACCTTTAATTGTGCTTCCCCACAACAACTACAGACGTCAGATTGTTTTTTGTTTTACCCGCAACTACGGATCTTTGGCTGTGCTTCCCCACGATAGCTAAGGATGTTGGATTGTGCTTACCCACAACAACTACAGATGTTGGATTGTGCTTAACCACAACAACTGCTGATGTTGGATTGTGCTTACCCACAATAACTACAGATTTTGCATTGTGATTTTACAACAACTACAGATCTTGGATTGTGCTTACCCCCAGCAACTACTTCTAGCGTTTGACCATTGAGCTTGGAAAAAAAAACTAAACTGTAAGACTAATCCGGTTTAAACTTTTTCCATTCAGCAATTTCTATTTCACGTAGTAAATCTTTTTATTTTGCTGTAAAGTGATTTAGCCCGCAAATCTAGTAACCCCCCTTATATTTGGTTTCATTTCCTATAATCTGGTATTTTTGACATTACCCCTGGTCACCGATAACCCATCCCATACACATTTTTTTTGAAAAACAATAATTTTGACAAATTTTTGTCAAAATCCAGAAATAACCAATTGCGGTGTTTTTTACAGTTCTTGACATAAACGCGAAGCAAAAAAAAAGTTTGAAAAAATTGACCAAATTTGAAAAATTGGAAAAAAGTCTATCCGATCATTCTAGCATACCCATATACTAGTTAGATGTATTAAAACGTTGTAAAAAAAAGAAGTTTGGTCAAGTTTTTCAAACTTTACAAAAAAGAGATCAGGTAACTGATTTTTTTCCTCGATTAAGCGCTTATTCTTGGTAACTCGTGAAAATCGTGTATTTAACATCAAGGCTCGGAGTTTGAGCAAAGCTCAAATCATTTATGTTGTAAAAACATTATATGGTTTTTATATTAGCTGCGAGTTCACTTCATCACGCCATAAAAACTGCGCCTCAAGTAACACAAAATCGTTACAAACGTAACGTTTACGCATTACCGGGTTTAAGTTTCAACCCTAACGCTTTGAAAGTCCGAAAAACAGCGCAGTTCCAGTTGAGTCATTTCTTTCATGATAAGAAGCGCCTAGTTATATGGCATGATGTAGTGAACAATTCGCTTTCACGTCATCGAAGCAACGACAATAAGCCTTTAACACCTTCACAGCTTATTGCAGTGCTTGAAAACTATCAGGAGCGCATAGAAGCTATTGTGTATTGCCCCAGAGAGGGAACTCCTGATATTTCTGATCAGCTCAAGCGTAGTACTCTAGTTACCATACACTTAGTGAAAGACATTGTGTCTAGACGTAAACAGAAAGATCTTAGTTTACTCAAAGAGTACAGAGCATTAGACCAAAGGCCCGCGCTTGAGCTGAAAACACTGACCATAGTCTTAACTCATAAGAACAACCTCCGGTCCTTGATAACACGGTCCCGACCGAAAAAACTTTCCAAGCGCCGTCGAAAAACGCTCCGCAACCGCCATGCGTACGAGGAGGCGGAACTTACTCAAGCCTTTAATAACCTAAATGTCTCGTAGTCTTGCGTTGTTGCACGGGTTAGTTTGTGGTTGATTCCTTCCAATAGCGCTTTACTAAACGTTTTGCTCTCCCCATTTTGAGTTATTCACTACCGTCCGTTTTCCGCAGGTTATCTGGTTTCATTTTCCGTTTCCGTCCTCTTTGTTTCCGTGTCTTCTTGTTTCTTCCTATTCCCCGTTTATTTGTTGTATGATGTAGTATGTTGAGTTTTGCTGTAGTAAAATTTCTTTCTGCTAGTATGCCGGTTTGTTGTTTAGTCTCGTTCCTTGCTAGGGTGTGACTTAAGTTCATTCTAGAGTTACGGCTGGTTTGTTTCGTGACTTTCACCACACCTGTTTGCGAGCAATTTGTTGTAGCTTTATTAATTTTTGTAGTATGCACTTTTGTTGTCTGGGTATGGTGGTTTGCTAGGGTGTGACTTAAGTTTGTTCTGGAGTTACGGCTAGTAAATTTCCTGACCCTTTCGACTTTTGGTTATACTACATCGTTGCCGTAAATTGTTTCATGTTTTGATGCCGTTGATAAAACCCCATAATGTTTGTGCTAGTTTACCTGGCAGTAGCTCCTCTCCTTCTTTCTAGGGTGTGACTTAAGTTTATTCTGGAGTTACGGCTAGCTTGTTTGGTTGAATTTATTGCTGTGGTCTGCTAGCATCGGTCTTCCCGCCTCCTCGCTTGTGCTTTCCGCCCCGCCCGTGTCGTTTTCCCGTTTCGTCGCGCGCCATCCGCCCGACGTTTCCGCCCCTTCCGTGCCGTCTTCCCGTTTCGTCGCGCGCCATCCGCCCGACGTTTCCGCCCCGCCCGTGCCGTTTTCCCGTTTCGTCGCGCGCCATCGGCCCGACGTTTCCGCCCCGCCCGTGCCGTTTTCCCGTTTCGTCGCGCGCCATCCGCCCGACGTTTCCGCCCGCCCGTGCCGTTTTCCCGTTTCGTCGCGCGCCACTCGCCCGACGCTCCCGTTTGTCCGTCGTGCGTTACTCGTTCGGCGTCTCTTCCCCTCCGTCCCGTCTCCCGTTCTGCCCCTTTTCGCGCTTCCTGCGCACCGTTCTTTCTTTCTTTCGCCGGGTACTATTGTACTCGACGAACACTTTTGCTCTTTGGCGGTTTGCTAGCCAAACCGTCACACGGGTTCGGTATAACCCATTTGTGTTGTGCTGTTGTGTACTTTATAATAGTACTGAATTAAACTTGTGGTTCCTGTTTTCTTGAGATCATGACAACTTTGCAGGACAAATTCAACAAACTTTATAGTGCAAGAGCAAAATTAGAGGCTGAACTTAATAACATCTATGGGGAAATTAACAATGCTGTTGATAAGCAAGACAGGAAAGTTAAGATCGAACGTCTGATTGTGAAGTGCAAAGATGCTTTTACTAGAGTGGTTGATAAGAATGAAGAGCTCTTTGATCTGGCACAGAAGACTGAAGATCCAGACGCTGCCTGTAAGAATCTTGAGAAATGGTTAGAGACTGTAACAAAGAAAACTGACGAGTTCATTGCTGCTGCTCGAGGGTATATCAATTCGGTCCAAGACAAAGAGAAGGCAGAGATGTATACCTCTCACCACTCAAGATCAGGTTCGCATATGACTTCCTCAAAAAGATCAAGTCAGCGTCAACGAGAATTAGAATTATCAAGACTAAAAAGGGAAGAACTTGAGAAACAACATGAGGCAAAGCTTCGCATTGCTAGACAACGTCTTGAAATTGAAAAACAAACGAAATTGCGGGAATTGGAAATTGAGCAGCTTGAGGAGGATCATCGCAAGGAAGTAGCTGCTGCAGCCCTTGAGGAAATTGAGTTGATGACAAAATCAGCAACAGACGGGTCTGATACAAGCGAAATGAGTGGGCTCTTTACCGAAAGAAGTTCAGTTAAGAGCAAGAAACTTGTTCAAGATTGGGTTAATTCGTCACCGGCCGGGAACATGGCAGATGTTGCAAACGAACCGAGTTTGCACTTTTCTGGTTCCATCGCCCAATCCAACCAAGCAATTGTCCAACGACCT
This sequence comes from Convolutriloba macropyga, assembly GCF_964194025.1. Lineage (NCBI taxonomy): Eukaryota > Metazoa > Xenacoelomorpha > Acoela > Convolutidae > Convolutriloba > Convolutriloba macropyga. Next base: position 28,865 of record NW_027452982.1, read on the forward strand.
TCTTCAGCTCAACTTCCAAAGTCACACTCTAATCTCAATACTCATGGTCAAGTTGAGGCTAACATCAACCTCCCTGTCCATGAGCCGCAAGAACCAAGTACTAGAACCAATGTAACCAACGATGCACATGTTGCAAATAACATCATGCAAGAGCAACGACAGCCTCAATATACGCCTCCATCACCACCAATAAACTTTGGTATGCCTACTCAACTAAACGCCCCAAACACAGCCCGACAACTGTCTCAAGCAACAATGCACTTCGATGGTTTACAGTTAGATCATCAACTCCCTCGCAGGGCGAGCATGCCGGGACAGTTGAATTTAACCAGCCCTCGGCATTCACCTCCTTTAAATGCACTCGCTAATGCTCCGCTAGCACTTAATCCGCAACAGGCACACATAAATGTACCAGCCCCTCCACCCCCCGTTCCAAACCCCGCACCACCGCATTTTCCGTTAATCCCACCAGCATTCCGATTTCCTCCTTCCCCGCCACAAGCACTCCCACTACAAGCCACTAACCCCGTGGCGAATAATATCAATCTGTTACCCCATTCTCCGCCTGCACCATTCATTTCCTCCGCAATTAATTTCGTACCTCAATTAATTCATCCACCACCTCCACAAAAGAGTTTTCAGCCCCAAAATTTTGTACCCATAACCCACGCACCTCCTGCTCCTCCAGATCCAAATGTCTGGCGTTTTCCGGCAGCAGTCCCAGCTAATGAAGTACCACTTGAACGTACATCTGCAAATTTATACACCGTACAACCGGCCCCGCTAATCAACCCTAATATATCTACATCGCATCGCTCCCCTCATGTACAAGCAGCAGCAGGCGCTCAAAATTACGTAACATCAGACTTCATGCAAGCGAATCCATTTAGTTCTTCCGCAGGTACCGCCCCCACCTTTGTCACTCCGATCATTCCGCCAACGCATGGAGCTACCGTTCCGAACCCGTTGTGTTGGGGTGGCCCGCCTCATCCCACACCTTCGGCTCCTTCTTTGGACTCTGCGGATTTGATAAAGCAGTTGGCGGACGCAATTACTTGTAAGAAGAACGATCCACTGCCCGAGTGGAAGTTGGCACAATACAATGGTGATCCCCTGCAGTGGCACGAATGGTTCGGGCAATTTAAAAGCGCCATAGACGCACAGTCCTTGACTGATGACGTCAAGTTAACATACTTAAAAACCCTTGTAACTGGAAAAGCTAAAACCGCCATCGCTGAGTTCGCATACTGCGGTGTAATGTATAAGGACGCACTTAAGACACTCGAACGTAAATTTGGCCAACCACAGGCAGTAGTCAGTGCACATTTAGAAAAACTCAGCTCTTTTCCACCACTAAAGATGCACAATAGTGATAACATCATAAACTATTCTGCAACAATTTCAAGTCTTGTTGGGGTCTTTAAATCACTTTCATATGACGCAGACCTTAAGAGCGCCTCACTTCTCAACACGGCTGTGCAAAAATTGCCGCCCAATCTGAAAGAGTCTTGGTCACTCTTCACCGTGAAAAAACATTGGGTTAAGCCAACACTCCTTGACTTCAACGATTGGTTGAAGGAGAAAGCCAAGGCACATGATTTAATGAAACAAACTTCGTCGAAAGCAAGAACTGAGGATAACACCAACTCAGTAGTAAAGACCAAAGTTGCCTCAAGAACTTTTGCTGCTAATACACAAACTAAGGGCACTCAGAGACCAGCCTCAACATCGGCAACGCCTGCAACCCCTCGCTGCATTGTGTGTAAAGGTATCCACCGCATCTGGGAGTGTAGGGTATTTAAAGAAAAGTCTCCCACTCAACGAGCAAAGGTAGTGGCGGAAGCAAAACTGTGTTTCTCATGTTTGAGAGAAAAGCACATGTTCAGGCAATGCCCACACCCCAGGAAATGCAGGAAGGACGGTTGCAACAGCTCCCATAATACTCTTCTCCATGGAGCTGAGAGGGTTTATCCACCAAAATTACCTCCAAACAACAACAACAGTAATTCTAATGCTGGCACAAATCAAAGTAAACTCCCTAGTGTCCAATCATCGAGCAAGACCACCACTTTGTCATCTGTGAGTAATGTGAAAGGCCTCCTTCAGGTGACTGAATTACAGTTAAAGAGCTCTACCGGTAAAGATACCACGGCTTTAGTTTTGTGCGATACCGCTTGCAGTAACTCTTGGGTGTCCAATGATCTTGCAAATAGACTTGGTTTGCACGGTACAGCATTGAAACTAACAGTCAAGGGTATAAATACCGAAGAGGTCGTAGACACTGAGTTAGTTGAACTAATTGTAACACCACGCGACAACCAAGCATTTGAACCATTTAAAGTCAGCCCTTACGTAAAGGAAAATTTGAATGTAGGCGCCGATGTCATTAACATTAAAGCACTTCAGGAAACATACCCGCACCTAGCAGTTCTAGACCCAGTTACATATTGCTACGGAAACATCGAGATGATACTTGGACAGGATGTGTATCATGCCATCCGCCCGTTAGAGTACTTCGCTGCCGACGAGAAGTCCTCGCCCTTCGCTGTTCGCTTGCCCATAGGTTGGGTTCTAAGCGGCCCTCTACCGTCGTCTTCAGGTTTAGTCTCGACTTGTTTCAAAGCTAATTTGGAGCAGGAGTTTGAACTCGCTAGTCAGGTAAAATCTTGGTACGACATGGAGTCGTACGGCGCACTTAAGCAAGTAGACCCACGATCCGCATCGGATGCACGTGCGCATGAAATTCTTGAAAACACCACCGTGCATAATGGAAAAAGGTACGATGTCGGAATGCTATGGGCTGAAGATAACATCGAACTGCCCAACAATTATTTCTCAGCACTTGTTCAATTAAAGTCTTTGGAAAAGCGGCTAACGAAAGATCAGACATTAAGGGAAAAATACTCGAATACCATCAAAGAGGACTTAGACAAAGGCTACGTAGTAAGGGTCAAAGATGCTCATAAGGTGGAAAGTCGCTCGGAACGAGAGTGGTACCTACCACACCATCCGGTTGTTAACCCGAACAAGCCGGGTAAGGTTCGTAGGGTACTAAACGGAGCAGCAAAATTCCATGGCGCATCTCTTAATAAGTCATTACTTACCGGACCCGACCTACTACAAAACCTAATCTATGTACTCCTACGGTTCAGACAACATCCATTTGCCGTATCTGCCGACATCGAGGGAATGTTCCTCCAAGTTGGAGTGTTGCCATGTGATCAACCATCATTGCGCTTTTTGTGGCGGGAGGACCCCTCATCAAATGTTGTGGTACACCAGTATACGCGCCACATCTTTGGGGCAAAAGATTCACCCACCTGCGCCAACTACGCACTTCAGCGCACGGCACGCGATAATGCTAAGGAGTACCCAGAAGCTGCGAAAGCCGTCCTTGAGAACTTCTACATGGACGATTACTTGGACTCAGTGGAATCCCCCGAGAGGGCCCTCATTAGGTCGAAGGAATTGGTACATCTTCTCCATCTAGGTGGGTTCAAGCTTACTAAGTTTGTAAGCAATGTACCAGATCTGGCTGACCGAATTGATGGGTCTGCTCAATCCACTGAACCGAAGGTCGTCGTTTCATCCAAGGAGGAATCAATGCACGTGCTTGGGCTTAAGTGGGATCACAACAACGATACTCTGGTTGTGAGCAGGGGTACTAACAGCACCATCACGAAAAGTTTAACACAGCGCTTGGTCCTAAGTCTTGTGTCAAAGGTCTACGCCCAAATTGGTCTTGTCGCACCGTTCACTGTTGGTGCTCGGTTAATCTTGAAAGACATTTGGCGTGTCAATGGACAAAGTTGGGATGACGAGTTACCTAAAGACACAGTTGACAGATTCCTTGCCTGGTGTGTTGATCTGCCGCGGTTAGCTGAGATCACTATACCGAGAAGTTACTTTTCAGGACCATTCCAACATCTTGAACTCCACATGTTTGGTGATAGCTCGCAAGACGTATTCAGTGCAGTAGGTTTTCTCAGGGCTCAAGTAACTTGCACCTCCGGGGAGATTAAAACAGAGCTGGCGTTTGTCTTGGGCAAGGCCCGTGTTGCACCTATGAAGGTAATGACAGTTCCTAAGTTGGAATTACAAGCCGCTCTCCTCGCTGCCCGTTTAAAAAGGGAAATCTGTCGAGCATTAACGGTTACTGTGGATGAAGTCTTTATGTGGACAGATAGTACCATCGTCTTGGAGTGGATAAACTCAACAAACAAACACCCCATCTTCATTGCAAATCGTGTTAGTGAAATCCTGGAGAACACCAGCGTTGACCAATGGAACCACGTCGCCACTTGTGATAATCCGGCAGATGCTGGCACGCGTGGCATGTCCGCTGAAGTTTTGCAATCAAGTAGCTGGGTGAGGGGTCCTGACTTCTTGAGAACTAAGCAATTCCCCTTTGTGCCAAATACTGACGTCGTTGATAACATCAAACTCGGCGTTGTAACCAAGGAACAAGATGATGACTCCATCTCATCTTTAGCCGCATCCGTAACCAAGCCCCCTAAGGAACAAAGTATCAATCTAATCCCGTTTGATAAGTTCAGTTCTTATCATAAATTACTGAGTGTCACCGCCTATGTGCTCCGTCTTTTACCATCTCATGAAAGTTACCGTACCGTAGACGGCAGCATAGCCGATCCTGTTGAGCTTGACGAGGCCGAGCGTCATCTCCAGTACTTGGTTCAGGAAGAGTCCTTTAGTACTGAAAGAAAGGATCTTCTTGACAACAAACCTGTTAAGAAGAGCAGCCGCATTGCTCAGTTTACTCCGTTTATTGGGCCTCATGGTCTCATCCGTTCTTCTGGTCGGCTCCGACGGCTAGTGGAAATTGACTTTGACACTAAGCATCCTATCGTGCTGGATGCACGTCATACTTTTGTTAAACTGTTTCTGCGGCATACTCATTTGAAGAACCATCATCAGGGCATTGATTACTTAAGGTCAAAGGTACAGGAACGTTATGCCATCCTAAAACTACGTTCCACACTGCGTTCCATCAAATCAAACTGCGTGTTGTGTAGAAAGTTCCGTGCAGCAACCATTCAACCTATCATGGCAGACCTCCCAAAGGAGAGACTGGCATACCAGTCTCCTCCCTTTACCAACACCGGGGTTGATTACTTCGGCCCATTCTACGTCACAGTTCGTCGGACTACCGAGAAGAGGTGGGGATTTCTCTTCACTTGTCTCACTACTCGTGCTGTCCATGTTGAAGTTGTCCCGTCCATGGACACTAGTTCTTGTGTAATGGGAGTGGAGCGGTTCGTCTCCCGTCGGGGTACTCCTGCTATGATTTGGTCGGATAATGGTACGAACTTCATTGGAGCGGAGAAAGAGCTCCGTGAATGTGTGGAAAAATGGAATACGCTTGACATTGCCACCGAACTTGCACATAAGGGCATTAAGTGGAGGTTCAATCCACCCAGTGCGCCACACCAAGGTGGCATCTGGGAGAGGCTAGTTCGAAGTTTTAAAAGAGTACTGTACACTATCCTCGGTACGCGTCGCCTCACAGATGAGGTGTTGAACACTACTTTTTGTCTGGTCGAATACGCACTAAACTCACGTCCCTTAACGCCCGTAAGCGCCGACCCGTCCGACCTAGGCGCAATAACACCTAACCATTTTCTACTCGGTAACCAAGCAACCCGAATTCCGTCTATCGTTGGCGTCGACGAGTTCGATCATCGTAAGCGGTACGCCCGTGCACAGTCCTACGCCAATGCAATTTGGGCACGTTGGCTCAAGGAGTATGTACCTGCGTTGAACCGTAGATCTAAGTGGCAGACGCCTGCCGAGCAGCACCTCAAGGTCGGTGATTTAGTTTGGATCGTTGAAGAAAGCAACCCTAGGGGTTACTATCCAACCGCTCGGATTGAGGAACTTCGGTACGGCTCCGACAGCGTCGCCCGCTCCGCCGTCTTACGCACGTCATCCGGATCGCTCGTCCGCCCACTCGTTAAGCTTGTACCGATCCTCCCAACATTTTCTTCCGGGCCGGAGGATGTTACCGAGTAAACTAAATGAGCAGTCTATTTAAAGAGCTATTTAAATAAAGCGAGAATCTATCCAGCGAGAAACTTTATTACGTCATAATCTCTTAACCATGTAAGCCTTACAAAAAGATTAAATGCACAAAATACGTTCTATTTGGCATAGAAAGCTCGGAAAAAGTTCGTTAAACATAATTTTCGTTGAGCCTACTAATATACTGAATCGATTGCGCTCTTTTTAGGCTTAATATTTTTATGTTTCGAAAACGTATCGGTGACCAATCTGAGTCGAAAATCGACTCAGACAAAATACCTGCTAAAAAAGATCGAGCTAGATTTGCCGGGCCATTGAGAGGGGCTTTGTGGCCTTAATGCGTTATCAAATACAGTTGCCTAGTTGACTTATCGTGTAGCTTATTGAATTGAACGTATATCTTTGAACGAAAGAGTGTTTTCCGTCACCTTTAAAAAAAGAACAAAAATTCCTATGAATTCAAAGTAAAAAAACGAGGGTAGAACGGATCAATGGCAATCCTCTGCGATAAAGCCATCAATTTTATATAATCAGTTTTTTATCCATTCCAAAATTTTCATTTTGGGAACAAATATGTACATAAAATTGAAGCACAGATAATAGTGGGTCTGTTTTATTAGGAATACCGAATTGTATAAAATCTGATCCTTACGTTTACTCGCTTAATTCATGTTGTTTGTTGTTCATTGCAAAATTATACCGAATGCGCCTCTTGACTCACTCAAGTAGGTCAGTGGTCAAGATACAAAAATCAGAGCTTAGGAAAATGTGCATTTGTGTTCCTTTTCTTTTGAGAGGTTTTAGGCAATTTATAAACTTAACTTTTGAAACCTAAGTTAGTTGAGTCAATGAAATGAGAAAAATTTTACATGTCAACGTATAAAATGGTTAAAAGATTTAGCTTCAAATTTAACGTATCGTTTTCGACAACATATGCAGGATATTATTATAGTTGATCGTTTAAAAAAGTTTTCATAGAAAAAACTTGTAGATTTTTGGAATCTTTGCTGTCTATGTTCTCCTGCATAGTAAGTTTTGCCCCCTCCCCCGGCGTTATGTCCACGAGTCATTACATACCAAACGTTAGGTGAAAAATATGGCACGTGCTCTTGATGAGTGCTATTATCATGCACCCACCGTGACAGGGGGACGGATACCATACAAAATTAAAACACAAAAGTTATATTTGCAGCTTTTTCCAATAATGTTGCTCAAAAAAGGGGACAAAATTTCTAAAAAAACTCTCCATTTTTCTCCATGAATGAGAGGGAAATCTACATAGTAGTTAATATGACAATATGCAGAAAACTGAAAAAAATAACTGGACAGAGAGGTAGAGAGGAAGAAAAGGAACTCTCAAAGAAAGCGCGAGCAAGTTTTCGCTGATTAGGGATGTAATCCTTTTCAGTTTTTTTTAAATCAATTTGTATTCAAGTTTGATTTCGTCATGAGCTATTTTTCAGTTTGAATAAAAAAAATTCAATCAATCAACATGGTTAATGAAATCTGGCGGGCCAATTATACACAATGAGTTGAATCGTGGAATCAGGCATTCTAAACAATAGTTTTAAATTTAGTTCTAAATATTGCTTTTATTCTAAACCAAAGTTTTAAAAGTCTGTTACGTTTAATTTTTGCCAATGCTCTCTTTCGACAAAAAACAAAACTTTTTCTGCCTTGTCCCAACAAGCATCTGGATTTTAGAGACCATTTTGCATCAATTATCAATGTCCCCGACCATTGGCTTAGATCAATCTGATTTTTTGAACCTTAAAGTACCGGCTCCCTTTCGTTTGGTGAGAAAATTTAAAATTTTTGCATCAACTGGGAGCCTTTGAGAAATAAGTTGAATTTTATGGGGCTCTGGCCAGAAACTTTAAAGCAGGGACTATATTTGCAACAAGGTAGAAGGATTAAGCGGGTCTGTTGAAAGCAGAAAAAATCCTTAAGACACATAACATCTATTTTGATCAAAAACTGCGGTTCCCTTTTTTCTAGCACGGTAACAAAAATCCGCTAAAAAATTTTAAAGAAAGAGGCATGCGTGACATTCTTAACTCAAAACCCTTGGCTCCATGTAGGCTAGTTGTGCGCTCCCCTGCTGCTCATCAACGTAAACAGCTCCCACAGCCGGATTTGAGTTTGATAGCAAGATTGGAGTGACAGTAACGTCAAAAGGACCTGATCTTCAAACTTGGCGCTACAAGTTGGTCCTCGGTTTCTTTAATAAGGCCATGATCTAGATATTACGTGTGCTGAAATTTGTTCGACACTGAATCTTGAATTCGCTCTATGTGTGACCAGAAGGTGTACAAAGAAACAAACTGCGTAATGAACCACTCTTCTGAACACCATTTTCCCCCTTAAATTATTATTAGTTGTAATTGAATCCGCTGTGATGAGATTAACATAGAGTTGTGATAATCGCAACTCAGGGCAAAAGCTTTTCTATATTTTAACAGCGCCGAACAGATTTGGAAGCGTTCTTAAAATCTAGGATCTATTCTGTTTTGCCTCCCCCCAGTGTTTTTTACGCCCCTAGTTACAAATTATATGTTGTTATATAGCACGTCACTATTAAAAAAATAGCAGGTGCGCTTGAGGGGGGGAGTCTTTTTTTGGGAAGTTTTTTCTCGTACAAGATTTACGTTGAGTAAATTTGATTTTCAGCCCCCCTTACTTTGTCTCCCAGATGACCTCCAAATTAGTATCCATCAATAAAACATTCTAAATTAGACTGTTAACAAGGCGATTCGGTAATGTGCGATCGCACATAAGGTTCCGACCCCGCTCATCCACAATTTTGGCTTGATTGTCTACCAAATGAGGAACATAGAAAAACCCAAAAATTCAAGTATTTTTAAAAAAAAATTGGTGTATGAGCGAAAAGAAGGTCTCCAAAGCAAATAATTGTGGTAGAGTAAAAACGGCGCATTGTATTAAAAAAGCGATTCAAGACGAACAGCAAAATCAACCAACGGCAACATCAAAAACTTCATGTCCGTTTTAAAAAACAAAACTTTATAACAAAGTCAAAATACAGTCAGATAAAACTGATATTAAACAAAATAATTTGTAATTCACCAGAAAAGATAAGGGAGTGGTCAATAAAAAGTCTTGGTAACAATTAGACAATAAAAAATAAAAACAGTAAAGTTGAAAAATTCGCTTATTATTTTTTAAAACAATTAAATTCAAAATAATGAAAACCATTAGAAATCAAATAAAATATCCTATAGGTGTACGATTACCAATGCTTCCATAGAAAGAATTAAGAGCTGTCGGTATTCAATTTTTTACGCGGTTACAAAAAGGACATATAGACAACAAACAAAAAAATCAAAAAAAAACTTGGCAGAAAACGCTTTCGGAACCGTAAAGCCATACTATGGCCGTCAAAATGCGTTCACTTGCACTTTCTGCAACCAACGATAATATCTTATGTCACCTCTCATTAATGAAGCTAGGTAACAAGTAGTCAAAAATGGAAAACAAATGCAAAAGTAAGTAACATTTTAATTTTTTTTTCGAAAAAAAAATATTGCCAAAGACATGAACACTATTAGTTAAAGTATAAAAATTTACTTAGGTTCCTATATTCTAAACGAAGCCCATGAGAATTGCAATTATCCAGAATATGTCTTAAGTTTACAAAAAGAACGTCAAACATGACAAAAATCAAAAGTAAATTTACTTTTTTTCGTGGGGAAGCTAGTAAAGTCAACGAATTCTTTAAAAACATTTGATTGTGTGACACTAATCCCCTTTTGAAACCTTCCTTTGACAACAATAATGTCATAATTTGTTTGTAATTAACGACACTAGATAACAAGCAGACAATAAAAGGAACAAGTCGTGAAAGCTATCGGCTATCTACTGAAATCAGAATATCGTCTCATCTGTTCTTCCATAAAAAGGCAATTATACCGGGTCATTGTACAGTAAAATTTCATACAACTAAAAAGACAATTTAAAAACGGCAGTTAAATACAATTTAAAAAAATCAATTAAATTTTTCGAGAAATTAGTGTTGAAGCCGTTAATATCATAATCTATATCTCCAAGCATTTTAATAATATCAATTGTGCCTTATTTTGAAAGCCAAAAATGTGATATGTTAACTGTCAATAACGTGATAATGTGACAAAACTAGAAAACGTGAAAAATGGGCAAAAACATAAAAATTAAGAAAAATTGATATCTAGTTGTATCAAAGCCAGTAGCCATAACTTAAGGCGTAAAACCGCAATAAAGATTGAATTTGATTTCAAGAGAAAGTAGAAGCATTTTTCATTGCAGACAATAAGCTACAAGTTGACCAAAGAAAGAGAAAAGTAGAGGCAAATGTTCAATAAGTCATTATTTATTTGAAAATCAAATACTTTTAAAAGTCAAAACGACCATAAGCTTTCAAGTAATCAACTAGATACAAAAATGTGGAGCTAATTAGGAACGCAATTGGAACTATCATTAGTGAGTTTTTTTAGAAATGTTCTGTTGTTTAATTATTGTAGAGGAGATCGAATTTTTTTTAAAAAAGACCGAATGTTTACAATCCAAATTATTTTTGGATTTAACCAGTCCAAGATTTGTCCAAAACTAGCCCTGCTAATGCTGTTTGTTCTTTAAGAACACTTAATTATTCGAATGTTATAGATATTGATTTTTTGTTAGTTAAAAAATCAAATATAGATGCTGCGTGTTTGATAATCAACGAATAAATTTAGCAAAAAACGGCTAAGTTTTAATTACAGAGCACTCTCAGCGGAAATTGAAGTAAAAAAGGCCCCTTTTTGAGTCTACAAAATTTGAGTTAGTGGTGTCTGGGTCTGTACTTCCTGTAAATTTAATCAAATTGGACTAGAGAAACTTATTTCGTGCTGTTTTTGAAGAAAAAGTCATAATTTTGAAATATTTAGCCAGATTTTTTGAAAAAAAGAAATTAAAAAAACCTACAATAATCTGGTGATTTTTACAAATAAAAATCAACGACACTTTAATAAAAACTAACAAATTTTAGGAAAATTGGCGAAGTTTTTTTCAAAAATTCCCGAAAAAGTGAATAAAATCTCGCCGGAATTCACACTATTTTCTCAAAATTTAAACCTCGATAACTCCTTGTAAAAAACGAAAAGAAAAAAATCTTTTTAATTCCATATTCTACGCTGGACAAGCTTTCTAATGATACCAGTCTCAATTCTCTACGATGAATATATCGATCGGCCAAAATTGACTGAACAAAAAAACCCGTTTGAGTATATAGTTCCTTCCCCCTCAAGAGGGGTCGGAACAAAAAATTCCACGTGTGTATAGGACAAAATCCTCCTGTTTTATTGACCAAACTAGTTAGCGATAAACTACATAGAGTTTGAGCCGCTTTTCTTCAACAAACACTCCCTGTTGTCTGCATTGACGAATCGAGTTATTGCGTTTAGATAAACTTTAAATACAACAGATGTTCAAGGTCTATTGTTTTTCATTAAATTAATTTTTTTATATAATTTATATTTATTTCTTGTATAAAGCTTCATGAAATGTTTCAACTGACCCAAGTTTTCCTGCATTAACAAACTTTGATCAAATGACATCTTTCTGATGGCAAAAATTGTACAAATTTTCTACTAAATTCAAAGATTTTGTGGTTCTGACAAGGAACAAAAAAGATCAAATTGCATACCACCTGAGGAATAATAACTGGCTCAAATAACGAAAATGTCACTCCTGAAAATGGGAAACAAAGAATGCTTAACAATTCAAAATAAAATGTGAAAAAAATAAAGTTTTTTTTGCATTTAGTATAATGACGTTGGAGGCAACAAATATTTTAAACTTTTTTTGGATAATTTCCCTTTTACGCAAAGGCCAGCGTCGATAAACCTAGCCTTACCCCATTAAAATAGCCTTACCCCATCTCGTTAACACAATTGTGTGGAAGTTAACACAGTTTTTATAATCAGCTAATAAATGATCGCATCTTTGCTGAGATGAAAAAAAAACAGCTTTCTACTAAAAACGGTTTGTAGTTGCAAATTGGATTCATCTGTGTGCATTTCCACCACTTCCTAGGCAAGAACAAATTAGCCCTACCCTGAACGAAACAATGACTCCAAAAGGGAAATTGAAAGCGCCATGTCTTCCGAGTTAATCGTCTGCCAGTTTTGTTATCCAAGGAATTAGGTACTTAAGTTCATTTTTACAAGTGGCTTGTCTTGGTTAAAAATATTTAATCGTTTACATTTTGCCCTGTACGTTTAGTGAATTAATATAGGTTGTTTTCAATAACGGAATTATTGCATTCTGTGAAAGTTTTTAGGGTGTAAGTAAATAAAACAAATTGTCTCTTTTTGACGAGAAAAAAATTTGCGAGATAACTTACTTAGTATTGAAAAAAGGATTTTGTTTTGACTGTTTTTACTAGTTATATCCCTTAATCAGATCCTGGCAGAAATCAAAAGGCTACATTAGAAGATGCTGCACTTTTTTGCAGAAAATCTGCACTTATAAGATCTCACCTGAATAAATTTTATGTCGCACCAGTACGAGAATTTGTGAGAATACTCTAGTCGAGGTCACGATTTATGAAAAGACCGTCCTCAACCAATATTAGGCATGCCAAGACCGTCTGCGGTCGATAATTGTTATTGCAAAAAACTTTGGCTTGACTTTTGTTTACTTTTGCTGTCCTCGAGTTTGGCTCGACAAAAAAATGTGTCCTCAACTTTGGCTCGATCTAAATTTTGGATCAAAACGACATAATGTTAAACACTTGTCAAAATGCATTATTTTTCATAATATTTTAGTCAGAAGTTCACTTATTTTACTGTCACGTTCCCACCATCACGTTAAGAGGCAGGACTCTAGGCAATATAATTTATTATTTAATATTTATGGCTATCTCATTACTCAGTAATGACGGAGTCAATTCATTTTCTTTATATTTTCTAAAATTGTTAACTTTCGTCTGTATCTTTAGCTTAAAATTTCTGGAAAATTACGAGTAGTAGTAGGTCAGCAAGAGTGGGGGGGGGGGTAAAAGGATGTACCTATGTATTAACATTAGGTATAGCCTATTTTCGTCCAATTTCCAAAGATGTACCTAAAAAGAGAGTGAGAACAATAGACCTGTCATCTTATCGTAATTACCCAGGGATAATTATCTTAATTGCCCCAGGGAAATGCATCCGCTCTAATGCACTTCAGCTAATCTTATCTACTAAATAAATTATATCAGCAGAACTTTTACTTTCAAACTTATCATTTACGCATAAATTTTTTCAAATATTCAATTTTTTTAAATTTTCGAAAATTAATGACGTTTTGTTTTCAATAATGTCAAATTATTGGAAGTTATTCAAAAAACTTCTTGAATGATTTTTTTGAAAATGTCAATTTTTTTCAATTGTTTTTACTCATGATGTGAAAGCATGCAAGAAACCGATTTTTTGGCATTTTCTTTTGGTAGTTTCTGTTTTTTTTTCTCAGTAGTTTCAGTTTCAAAAACCCAAAACCGTTAAAAAAATTCAAATAAGGTTGTTCTAATAATCGATTAAAAATTTTTTAATACAGATTTCAATGAAAAATACTAAAGCACAGAAAACCATCACTGAAATTTTTTTTTGTTTTTTCATAGTTTCAGATTCTGAAAACTCAAACTAATTTTTTTTTGGAAGAAAATATATGCTACAGTACAACTTCAGAGGGTATTTTTCGAAGTGGAGTTCAATGGTGGTAACTTCACGGTCAATTATAGATTATGGGTTTGGGTTTTTTGAAGTTTTAGTTTCTCAAACCTCAAACTACAAAACAATTTCTTTGAGAATGGTATGCTATATCAACTCTCTATATGTTGTTTTTAAACAAAGCATTTGATGGCAATTTTTTAACCCTAAGAAGTTACACTTTTTGGTTTTTCCGAAGTTTCAGCTTCTGAAATCTGAAACCTCAAACTTTTTTTTTGGAATTTTGTGTGACAGTACATCTTTATAGCGTAATTTTTAAAGCAGAATCCAATGGACATAGTTCAAAAGTCGTGAAAAGAGGACAAGTTTGTATTTTTTGAAGTTTTAGATTCTGAAACCTGAAACCAAAAAAAATTTTTGGTAAAAAATATTTAGTTCTTTTCAATAAATACCCTATTTAAAAAAAAAATGAAAAAAAATGCCCATTTCATACCAAAAAATACAACATTTTTCGCAAAAAATACCCAATTCTTGCCGAAAACACCCAATTCTTGTCCAAAAATAGCCAATCGTTGTCAAAAAATACCCAATTTTTCCCAAAAAATACCCAATTCCTGGCAAGAAATACCCAATTCTTCCCAAAAAATACCCAATTCTGGCCAAAAAATACCCAATTCTTGGCAAAAAATACCCAATTCATCCCAAAAAATACCCAATTCTTGGCAAAAATACCCAATTCCTAGCAAAAAATACCCAATTTTTCCCAAAAAATACCCAATTCTTCCCAAAAAATACCCAATTCTGGCCAAAAAATACCCAATTCTGGCCAAAATATACCCAAATTTTCCCAAAAAATACCCAATTTTTCCCAAAAAATACCCAATTCTTGGCAAAAATACCCAATTCTTCCCAAAAAATACCCAATTCTTGCCAAAAAATACCCAATTCTTGGCAAAAAATACCCAATTCTTCCCAAAAAATACCCAATTCTTGGCAAAAAATACCCAATTCTTCCCAAAAAATACCCAATTCTTCCCAAAAAATACCCAATTCTGGCCAAAAAATACCTAATTCTGACCAAAATATACCCAAATTTTCCCAAAAAATACCCAATTCTTGCCAAAAAATACCCAATTCTTGGCAAAAATACCCAATTCTTCCCAAAAAATACCCAATTCTTGCCAAAAAATACCCAATTCTTGGCAAAAAATACCCAATTCTTGCCAAAAAATACCCAATTCTTGGCAAAAAATACCCAATTCTTCCCAAAAAATACCCAATTCTTGGCAAAAAATACCCAATTCTTCCCAAAAAACACACAATTCTTCCCAAAAAATACCCAATTCTGTCCAAAAAATACCCAATTCTTCCAAAAAATACCCAATTTTTGGCAAAAATACCCAATTCCTGGCAAAAAAATACCCAATTTTTCCCAAAAAAATACCCAATTCTGACCTAAAAATACATAAATTTTCCCAAAAAATACCCAATTCTGGCCAAAAAATACCCAATTCTTGGCAAAAAATACCCAATTCGTCCCAAAAAAATCCCCAATTCTTGGCAAAAATACCCAATTCCTAGCAAAAAATACCCAATTTTTCCCAAAAAATACCCAATTCTTCCCAAAAAATACCCAATTCTGGCCAAAAAATACCCAATTCTGGCCAAAATATACCCAAATTTTCCCAAAAAATACCCAATTTTTCCCAAAAAATACCCAATTCTTGGCAAAAATACCCAATTCTTCCCAAAAAATACCCAATTCTTGCCAAAAAATACCCAATTCTTGGCAAAAAATACACAGTTCTGACCAAAAAATACCCAATTCTGACCAAAAAATACCCAATTCTTGGCTCAAAATATCCAATTATTGTCGAAAACACCCAAATGTTTACAAAAAATATCAAACTGTTGCCAAAAAAATCAATTCTAGCCCAAAAATATCTGTTTCTAGTCATGAATTACACAATTCATAGCAAAAATACCCAGTTAATACCAAAATCTACTAAATTTTTACCAAATATACCTAATTCCTGCGAAAAAAAGAACCCGGTTCTAGCAAATATGTCCCAATACTTGCCACACAAAGAGACACAAATTTCGCCAAAAATACCCATTTTTACCACAAAATAGCGAAATCTTGTCAAAAAATACCCAAATTGTAACCAAAATAACAAAATTTTATCAAATATTTATCTAAAATATATCAAAAATTATACAATCTTGCAATCATCCGCTTTTCTCTACTTTCTTATCAACAATCTAATTATTTAGTGACCTTAAAACATCAACTTTTGAGATCATCTTTTGTAAAGACGAATCTTCTCAGGTGATCGATATAGGTTTAATGAGTAATTTGTCACGAATTTTTCGCTATTGGACAGAATTAATCGTTAAAAGTTCTACGTCCTACTGAGTTTTACGTCCTACTATGTTGTCAATTACGAACAATTAAGTGATCTCATTTTTTGTAAGAGGGTCACTCACCTCTTTGGAACAAAATTTAGTCCAACTACGTCATATGATTACTACAATTACGGATACTTAAGTATTGAATGGAGTCACTGAACTCATGTGAACAGAAAATAATCCTTACTAATTACGATATTATTCTTATTTTATCGAAGCATACACCGCTCACGTGATTGAGGTCTTACTCATAATATTGTAATAATTACGTCACTATTGCATCACAATGATGATGTCATTTTTTATTGTAGTGTACAAACAAAAATTCAACTCATTGTGCTTATTTTCGTTCTCTTCAATAACTTAGCTATAGTTAGACTTTTTCATTTTCTTTCGGAGACAATTTTAATCTCCTTTTCCTACAAACCAAAGTTTTCAGTTATAAACCTTTCAGTGGAGATTCTTCATCTCTAGGATATCTTCCTATTTCCCATTCCAGGTAAGTCACCTCTGTTATAGAATATGAAAACAGACCAAAAAAAAGAATAATGGGCTATTATAATCATCGTACTCATTCGCAAATAGCATATTATTTCTTCAGAGAGAAAGTTTTTTTCAATATCTGTATTTTCAATTTATTTAGGAGTTCAACCGTCATCACCTAAAAAAGGCTGGAATAATGAATATCAAATCTGTGAAATTGAACGAAAATCTTAAGGCCCACTTCTTCTTCCCCGATTTCAATGATGATGTAGCAATTATAAAGGAAAGGAAGACGTGCTTCGGCTGGGTAGCTGAACCTCCATTCTCCATTCCGAGGCAGCTTCTAGTCTTCATTATTGCAATCGAGAATTTGCCAGAAGTCTCTGTTCCATACAAACAGACAACTGTATACTTCTACGAGAACCACATCGAAAACAAAACTTTACAAGTCTCAGACAACATGGAACTGAGCAGATCCGTCCGTGCACAATTTTGAGATTATGAGTTGTCTTATAGACCAATGTATGAAAATCAATTAGGATTTTTTGAGGAAGAGAGAGAACTTAAATTCCTCTGGTGTGTGTCAGTAGAGAGAGAACTTAAATTCCTCAGGTGTGTGGACGAGTATGACAATTTGCAGGAGCAGAAACCTGATCGGGATTGTGACGAGTGGGATAATGGGTCATTGACAGAGAGTATTATCGCAATTATAGAAGAAGAGAACGCACTTGATCCCAAGTTAGACAACAAAAAATCTGACCAGGCAGTCCCTTTTGCGTGTTTTTCTACAGACACTGGACAAGATGCATTGAAAGAAGTACAGGGAGCATCGAGTGTTGAAAACAATTCAATCAAGTCTGCCAGAACCATCTTTAGTACTGTACTCAATGATTATACAGATTACCAAGATCATATTTTATCTAATGAAGCCAGTGAAAAAATATCTGAAAAAACTTCCCTCAAATCTGAGCAACCAGCGTCTTGTACACAAAAGACTGTCAAGAGAAGGGCTCCTGCTGTCAATAACCCTGAAAGAGTGGGAAGTAAAAATTCAGATGGTGATGAAAATGTGTCCTCCATCGTGCAAATTGAGACGAGCTGCTGAGTTGTATAGTAACTAAAATAACCGGCTGAGAAGTTATTTCTTTGACTGATTATCTGTCTGTATTTCCGGTATAATTTCAGATCCAAAAACTATTATTTCCTGAGGTGACTAATTGACTGTTTAATTTGTAATATTCTCTTTTTACGCTCAGAAGAAGCTGAATTTCATGTATGCTTTTGAATTGATACTATGATAATATAATCTATTTGAGTTTTACAAATGCATTTTCGAAGTTAACTTTTATTTAAAGTTCAATTTTGAATTAAAATTTATGTCAAAAAATGCCTGTTTTTGTAATATCTGTTTTTTTCTCAAAAATGGCGGTTAACGACGAAAAAGGCTTGTTTTCATAAAATGTTTTTTCGAAACGCGGGTTTTTTTGGCCTCTGAAATGAACTCCTGGCAACTGATACTGGATGATGCAAAGCGATTACAGTGACAATTTCGAAGCAAACTCCAGCAGCAATTCTTCCCATAAGTATATTGCAATAAGCGTGCTGCCTCTGATAATATATTACCTGGTCAATTAAAAGAAGAATTTTTGGCAGGAATTTTTAGAAATAGATACTCATACAAATCTTTAAGTATTAGAATTTAGTTTTTTTATAAAAAAAAAGTTGAAAACCTTTTGCATAATTTTTACTGTTTTGAAAAAAATATTCATTTACAATCCCATTTTTTTTAAAAACGTCGTTGTATTTACAAAAGGTTTCTCTTTTCATTTTTCCATTTGTCAGTTTTTTAAATTTTTTAATGTGAAGTTTTGAATTCAATCATTTTTTTAAATGAAAATCGTTTTTACTAAAATGAATTTTTAAAAAAAATTGTTGTGTTTTACACACTGTTTTTAAACAAAAATGTAAATCTTGATGTTTTTTTATTTTTTATTTTTACTTCTTTTCTGTTTTTTGATTTTTATGTAAAAATTTAAATTTAATTAATTTTCTTTTTGAAAAAACAAAGTTTTACTAGAATAATTTTTCTTTCAAAAATGCCTTTTTTTACATAAGGTTTTTAACAAAAAATGCAACTTGTGTTGTTTTTTGTTTTTCCTTTTTTCTGTTTTTGAATT
>NW_027452982.1:47851-89768 GCF_964194025.1 Convolutriloba macropyga
AATTCAAAAACAGAAAAAAAGGAAAAATAGAAAAATAAAAAAACACAACACAAGTTGAATATTTTGTTTAAAACCTTATGTAAAAAACGGCATTTTTGAAAAAAAAAATTATTCTAGTAAAACTTGTTTTTTTCAAAAAGCAAATTAATTAAATTTCATATTTTACATTAAAAAATTGAAAAAGAAAAAATGAAAAATAGAAAAATAAAAAACAACAAAAATTGCATTTTTTGTTAAAAACCTTATGCAAAAAACGGCATTTTTGAAAGAAATTTCTTTTAGTAAAACAAAATTTTTCGAAAAGTTTAAAATTTTACATAAAAAAATTCAAAAACAGAAAAAAAAGGAAAAAAAAATAAAAACAGCACAAGTCGCATTTTTTGTTAAAAACCTTATGTAAAAAACGGCATTTTTGAAAGAAAAATTATTCTAGTAAAACTTGTTTCTTCAAAAAAAAATTATTTTAAATTAAAATTTTACATTAAAAAATTCAAAAACAGAAAAAAAGGAAAAACAAAAAACAACACAAGTTGCATTTTTTGTTAAAAACCTTATGTAAAAACGACATTTTTGAAAAAAATTTGTTCTAGTAAAACTTGTTTTTTCAAAAGGGAAATTCATTGAAGTTCATAATTTACATTAAAAAATTCAAAAACAGAAAAAAAGGAAAAATAGAAAAAATAAAAAACAACACAAGTTGAATATTTTGTTTTAAAACCTTATGTAAAAAACGGCATTTTTGAAAAAAAAATTATTCTAGTAAAACTTGTTTTTTTTCAAAAAGCAAATTAATTAAAATTTCATATTTTACATTAAAAAATTGAAAAAGAAAAAATGAAAAATAGAAAAATAAAAAACAACAAAAATTGCATTTTTTGTTAAAAACCTTATGCAAAAAACGGCATTTTTGAAAGAAATTTCTTTTAGTAAAACAAAATTTTTCGAAAAAAAGTTTAAAATTTTACATTAAAAAATTCAAAAACAGAAAAAAAAGGAAAAATAAAAAAATAAAAACAGCACAAGTCGCATTTTTTGTTAAAAACCTTATGTAAAAAAAGGCATTTTTGAAAGAAAAATTATTCTAGTAAAACTTTGTTTTTTCAAAAAGAAAATTATTTAAATTTAAATTTTTACATAAAAATTAAAAAACAGAAAAGAAGTAAAAATAAAAAATAAAAAAACATCAAGATTTACATTTTTGTTTAAAAACAGTGTGTAAAACACAACAATTTTTTTTTAAAAATTCATTTTAGTAAAAACGATTTTCATTTAAAAAATGATTCAATTCAAAACTTCACATTAAAAAATTTAAAAAACTGACAAATGGAAAAATGAAAAGAGAAACCTTTTGTAAAAAAAACGACGTTTTTAAAAAAAATGGGATTGTAAATGAATATTTTTTTCAAAACAGTAAAAAATTATGCAAAAGGTTTTCAAATTTTTTAAAAAAAAACTAAATTCTAATACTTAAAGATTTGTATGAGTATCTATTTCTAAAAATTCCTGCCAAAAATTTCTTCTTTTAATTGACCAGGTAATATATTATCAAAGGCAGCACGCTTATTGCAATATTCTTATGGGAAGAATTGCTGCTGGAGTTTGCTTCGAAATTGTCACTGTAATCGCTTTGCATCATCCAGTATCAGTTGCCAGGAGTTCATTTCAGAGGCCAAAAAAACCCGCGTTTCGAAAAAACATTTTATGAAAACAAGCCTTTTTCGTCGTTAACCGCCATTTTTGAGAAAAAAAAACAGATATTACAAAAACAGGCATTTTTTGACATAAATTTTAATTCAAAATTGAACTTTAAATAAAAGTTAATTTCGAAAATGCATTTGTAAAACTCAAATAGATTATATTATCATAGTATCAATTCAAAAGCATACATGAAATTCAGCTTCTTCTGAGTGTAAAAAGAGAATATTACAAATTAAACAGTCAATTAGTCACCTCAGGAAATAATAGTTTTTGGATCTGAAATTATACCGGAAATACAGACAGATAATCAGTCAAAGAAATAACTTCTCAGCCGGTTATTTTAGTTACTATACAACTCAGCAGCTCGTCTCAATTTGCACGATGGAGGACACATTTTCATCACCATCTGAATTTTTACTTCCCACTCTTTCAAGGTTATTGACAGCAGGAGCCCTTCTCTTGACAGTCTTTTGTGTACAAGACGCTGGTTGCTCAGATTTGAGGGAAGTTTTTTCAGATATTTTTTCACTGGCTTCATTAGATAAAATATGATCTTGGTAATCTGTATAATCATTGAGTACAGTACTAAAGATGGTTCTGGCAGACTTGATTGAATTGTTTTCAACACTCGATGCTCCCTGTACTTCTTTCAATGCATCTTGTCCAGTGTCTGTAGAAAAACATGCAAAAGGGACTGCCTGGTCAGATTTTTTGTTGTCTAACATGGGATCAAGTGCGTTCTCTTCTTCTATAATTGCGATAATACTCTCTGTCAATGACCCATTTTCCCACTCGTAACAATCCCGATCAGGTTTCTGCTCCTGCAAATTGTCATACTCGTCAGACACACACCAGAGGAATTTAAATTCTCTCTCTTCCTCAAAAAATCCTAATTGATTTTCATACATTGGTCTATAAGACAACTCATAATCACAAAATTGTGCACGGACGGATCTGCTCAGTTCCATGTTGTCTGAGACTTGTAAAGTTTTGTTTTCGATGTGGTTCTCGTAGAAGTATACAGTTGTCTGTTTGTATGGAACAGAGACTTCTGGCAAATTCTCGATTGCAATAATGAAGACTAGAAGCTGCCTCGGAATGGAGAATGGAGGTTCAGCTACCCAGCCGAAGCACGTCTTCCTTTCCTTTATAATTGCTACATCATCATTGAAATCGGGGAAGAAGAAGTGGGCCTTAAGATTTTCGTTCAATTCACAGATTTGATATTCATTATTCCAGCCTTTTTTAGGTGACGACGGTTGAACTCCTAAATAAATTGAAAATTTAGATATTGAAAAAAACTTTCTCTCTGAAGAAATAATATGCTATTTGCGAATGAGTACGATGATTATAATAGCCCATTATTCTTTTTTTTGGTCTGTTTTCATATTCTATAACAGAGGTGACTTACCTGGAATGGGAAATAGGAAGATATCCTAGAGATGAAGAATCTCCACTGAAAGGTTTATAACTGAAAACTTTGGTTTTTAGGAAAAGGAGATTAAAATTGTCTCCGAAAAAAAGTGAAAAAGTCTAACTATAGCTAAGTTATTGAAGAGAACGAAAATAAGCACAATGAGTTGAATTTTTGTTTGTACACTACATTAAAAAATGACATCATTATGATGCAATAGTGACGTAATTATTACAATATTATGAGTAAGACCTCAATCACGTGAGCGGTGTATGCTTCGATAAAATGAGAATAATATCGTAATTAGTAAGGATTATTTTCTGTTCACATGAGTTCAGTGACTCCATTCAATACTTAAGTATCCGTAATTTTAGTAATCATATGACGTAGTTGGACTAAATTTTGTTCCAAAGAGGTGAGTGACCCTCTTACAAAATATGAGATCACTTAATTGTTCGTAATTGACAACATAGTAGGACGTAAAACTCAGTAGGACGTAGAACTTTTAACGATTAATTCTGTACAATAGCGAAAAATTCGTGACAAATTACTCATTAAACCTATATCGATCACCTGAGAAGATTCGTCTTTACAAAAGATGATCTCAAAAGTTGATGTTTTAAGGTCACTAAATAATTAGATTGTTGATAAGAAAGTAGAGAAAAGCGGATGATTGCAAGATTGTCTAATTTTTGATATATTTTAGATAAATATTTGATAAAATTTTCTTATTTTGGTTACAATTTGGGTATTTTTTGACAAGATTTCGCTATTTTGTGGTAAAAATGGGTATTTTTGGCGAAATTTGTGTCTCTTTGTGTGGCAAGTATTGGGATATATTTGCTAGAACCGGGTTCTTTTTCGCAGGAATTAGGTATATTTGGTAAAAATTTAGTAGATTTTGGTAATAACTGTGTATTTTTGCTATGAATTGTGTAATTCATGACTAGAAACAGATATTTTTGGGCTAGAATTGATTTTTTTGGCAACAGTTTGATATTTTTTGTAAACATTTGGGTGTTTTCGACAATAATTGGATATTTTGAGCCAAGAATTGGGTATTTTTTGGTCAGAATTGGGTATTTTTTGGTCAGAACTGGGTATTTTTTGCCAAGAATTGGGTATTTTTTGGCAAGAATTGGGTATTTGTTGGGAAGAATTGGGTATTTTTTTTGCCAAGAATTGGGTATTTTTTGGGAAAAATTGGGTATTTTTTGTGAAAATTTGGGTATATTTTGGCCAGAATTGGGTATTTTTTGGCCAGAATTGGGTATTTTTTGGGAAGATTTGGGTATTTTTTGGGAAAAATTGGGTATTTTTTGCTAGGAATTGGGTATTTTTGCCAAGAACTGGGTATTTTTTGGGATGAATTGGGTATTTTTTGCCAAGAATTGGGTATTTTTTGGCCAGAATTGGGTATTTTTTGGAAAAATTTAGGTATTTTTTGGTCAGAATTGGGTATTTTTTGGGAAAAATTTGGTATTTTTTTGCCAGGAATTGGGTATTTTTGCCAAAAATTGGGTATTTTTTGGAAGAATTGGGTATTTTTTGGACAGAATTGGGTATTTTTTTGGGAAAATTGGGTATTTTTTGGCCAGAATTGGGTATTTTTTGGTCAGAATTGGGTATTTTTTTGGGAAAATTGGGTATTTTTTGGCCAGAATTGGGTATTTTTTGGGCAGAATTGGGTATTTTTTGGGAAGAATTGGGTATTTTTTGCCAAGAATTGGGTATTTTTTGGGAAGAATTGTGTATTTTTTGCCAAGAATTGGGTATTTTTTGGCAAGAATTGGGTATTTTTTGGGAATAATTAGGTATTTTTTGCCAAGAATTGGGTATTTTTTGGGAAAAATTGGGTATTTTTTGGGAAAATTTGGGTATATTTTGGTCAGAATTAGGTATTTTTTGGCCAGAATTGGGTATTTTTTGGGAAGAATTGGGTATTTTTTGGGAAAAATTGGGTATTTTTTGCTAGGAATTGGGTATTTTTGCCAAGAATTGGGTATTTTTTGGGATGAATTGGGTATTTTTTGCCAAGAATTGGGTATTTTTTGGCCAGAATTGGGTATTTTTTGGGAAAATTTAGGTATTTTTTGGTCAGAATTGGGTATTTTTTTGGGAAAAATTGGGTATTTTTTTGCCAGGAATTGGGTATTTTTGCCAAAAATTGGGTATTTTGGTATTTTTTGGAAGAATTGGGTATTTTTTGGTCAGAATTGGGTATTTTTTTGGGAAAATTGGGTATTTTTTGGCCAGAATTGGGTATTTTTTGGGCAGAATTGGGTATTTTTTGGGAAGAATTGGGTATTTTTTGCCAAGAATTGGGTATTTTTTGGGAAAAATTGGGTATTTTTTGCCAAGAATTGGGTATTTTTTGGCAAGAATTGGGTATTTTTTGGGAAAAATTGGGTATTTTTTGGGAAAATTTGGGTATATTTTGGCCAGAATTGCGTATTTTTTGGCCAGAATTGGGTATTTTTTGGGAAGAATTGGGTATTTTTTGGGAAAAATTGGGTATTTTTTGCTAGGAATTGGGTATTTTTGCCAAGAATTGGGTATTTTTTGGGATGAATTGGGTATTTTTTGCCAAGAATTGGGTATTTTTTGGCCAGAATTGGGTATTTTTTGGGAAAATTTAGGTATTTTTTGCCAGGAATTGGGTATTTTTTGGGAAAAATTGGGTATTTTTTGACAACGATTGGCTATTTTTGGACAAGAATTGGGTGTTTTCGGCAAGAATTGGGTATTTTTTTTCGAAAAATGTTGTTTTTTTTTTGTATGAAATGGGCATTTTTTTTCATTTTTTTAAGAATAGGGTATTTATTGAAAAGAACTAAATATTTTTTACCCAAAATTTTTTTTGGTTTCAGGTTTCAGAATCTAAAACTTCAAAAAATACAAACTTGTCCTCTTTTCACGACTTTTGAACTATGTCCATTGGATTCTGCTTTAAAAATTACGCTATAAAGATGTACTGTCACACAAAATTCCAAAAAAAAAGTTTGAGGTTTCAGGTTTCAGAAGCTGAAACTTCGGAAAAACCAAAAAGTGTAACTTCTTAGGGTTAAAAAATTGCCATCAAATGCTTTGTTTAAAAACAACATATAGAGAGTTGATATAGCATACCATTCTCAAAGAAATTGTTTTGTAGTTTGAGGTTTGAGAAACTAAAACTTCAAAAAACCCAAACCCATAATCTATAATTGACCGTGAAGTTACCACCATTGAACTCCACTTCGAAAAATACCCTCTGAAGTTGTACTGTAGCATATATTTTCTTCCAAAAAAAAATTTAGTTTGAGTTTTCAGAATCTGAAACTTTGAAAAAACAAAAAAAATTTCAGTGATGGTTTTCTGTGCTTTAGTATTTTTCATTGAAATCTGTGTTAAAAAATTTTTAATCGATTATTAGAACAACCTTATTTGAATTTTTTTAACGGTTTTGGGTTTTTGAAACTGAAACTACTGAGAAAAAAAAACAGAAACTACCAAAAGAAAATGCCAAAAAATCGGTTTCTTGCATGCTTTCACATCATGAGTAAAAACAATTGAAAAAAATTGACATTTTCAAAAAAATCATTCAAGAAGTTTTTTGAATAACTTCCAATAATTTGACATTATTGAAAACAAAACGTCATTAATTTTCGAAAATTTAAAAAAATTGAATATTTGAAAAAATTTATGCGTAAATGATAAGTTTGAAAGTAAAAGTTCTGCTGATATAATTTATTTAGTAGATAAGATTAGCTGAAGTGCATTAGAGCGGATGCATTTCACTGGGGCAATTAAGATAATTATCCCTGGGTAATTACGATAAGATGACAGGTCTATTGTTCTCACTCTCTTTTTAGGTACATCTTTGGAAATTGGACGAAAATAGGCTATACCTAATGTTAATACATTGGTACATCCTTTTACCCCCCCCCCCCCCACTCTTGCTGACCTACTACTACTATTACGATTTCGAAGAGGAGTGACATCTAAATTATTTCTACGATTTTTGGAAATTTTTGAATATATCCGTACACATTTGGCCATATATTAGGAAAACTGATACAAAATTACTGTATAGTAACTCTCAAATTATTGATTTCATTATTGCCCACTTGAGAGAGACGGAAAAAATCTTTTTTTTTAATTTGACAAAACATTTTATCGCTGCTACGAGCTATTATTTTATTCCGAAAGTTATTATAGTGCTTCAATTATGGTGTTTAAAATTTTTTAAGTAAAATAAGTGAAATTTAATAGCGTTGATGGTCAAAGTTTGACTGTAGTGCGCTCTTCTATTTAAAAAACACACTACCCGCAGTGCGTATTTAATTTTCTCATAATTAACGCGCAACTCAACCTGGAATGAGTTGGATTATTCTAAATGATTGATATTTCATGCAAAAACTTGAAACCACATTAGCAGTTTGTTCTGCGTTGCATCACCTTTAACACTTCTTCCAACTCAATTTGCTCGTCATCTGATAGTTGGCGTAATTCCATATAGCTGATCAACCTCTCATAGACGGGAGATTTACGCTAATAAGCAATCTTTCGGCAAAAAGTAATAGACCTACAATTGATGTTCGAATCTTTGTAGGCATTATTTTCTATGGCCAAAGAAATTTTAAAAAAGCCCCGAATTTTTATGCTGACCCTTGCTATTAATAATGAAACAGAAATGAATAAAAAATTCAAAATAGAAGTCAAATATTTTGGGTGTTACGGATCAACACGTTGATTATAGTGTACTCGCGTCTGTTTAAGAAAAACCCAAACCCCCCCCCCCCCCCAGGAAAGTGCGTTTTTAATGTAACATCTTTAACGAGAAACTGAACTTTGGATGCGTTAGGTTATACAATTTGACTGATATTTCATGAGAAAATTTAAAACCGTATTTCGTTTCCCCATCTAATACATCTTCCATTTTCATTTTTGTTGACTTATTTTTTCTCTTGATTATTTTTGATCTCGGGAAGCAACAAAACCGGAATAATGGTTGTGACAGTAGACCTACAACTGTTGTTCAAATTATTGTAATAATTTCTCTTGTAGGCCATAGAAATTTTGGAACGCCCAGATTTTCTATACTGACTCTTGCAATTAATGCTGAAACAAAAAAATCACCTATTAAAAGCTTTTCGTGGTGGAAATACGGAGCAGGAAGCAAAAGATGACTATGAAATATTTAACATTTTTCAGAAATCAGTTTTTGCTAATTGTGCTCGAATAATGTGCGTCTTAGTTTGCTATTTCGCATAATTAATTTGCGCGTATTGGACTCATTCGAAATCTTGTTGATAAATGGTGCGACATTTCCTGAATTTTCATATTGTGCATTTTTTCAGAAAAATATTCACATGGGTACAAAAGAAAAAGGACGTTTTCCAGTCAGAGTTTGACCCATTAGATTACATTAGATAACATATGAATTTCCATACGCTGTATAAAAAGTATTATGCATTAGCAAAATCAGCGTTTGACAGACATTCAAATAGGCCGGAACCTGTCGAGTGATGTGTTTTTGCAAGTACATTGAACAAAATGAAGCATAACCCGAAAAACTGTCTCCCACCAGAACTGCTTTAAAAGGAATTAGTTTCCTTGTATGTACAATTTTTCCTAAGTCTATATAAAAAATTTGGAAGTTCTGTTTCGGATATAAATATTTTTTCATTATTTTAATGTCCAGTTTAGCGAAGCATAAAATATCTAACGCACTCGCGTTCGTTGTCATTTTTTTCGTTGTCAATTTCACAAAAAGTTTATGCTCAGTCTTTCTAGCCTCTCCATTTAAAAGTTTTTCTAATTCAAAGATGTTAATGGCGTCGTTCAAAAAATAGTGTGGTGAGGTTTGTTTAGGAACAGTGGAAAGTACTTTAAATAGTTCTAAGAGGTAAATTTTTTGTGCGTTTAAAATTTTCAGCACTTCTTTGGCCCTCAAAACGCTTTCAATTTTCCAAGGACTAAAAATAGTTCTAACGACATTTTTTGGAAGCAATTATTTTTTTAAGTTCAGTTACATTTTCAGTGCTTTACACTGTTCTTCTGTTTTTGTTTCTTCTATTTTTTTCAAATATCTTAAAAAAAGTGTTTCTTCTATTTTTTTTCAAATATCTTAAAGAAATCCCCACAAATAATGTGTTTTCCTTATTTGCTTACAATTAAGTACATTTTATGAAACGGAAAGATTTTTAAAATTTCGTCAATTGGCTTATGTGGTGATTTATAGACCCTTGTAATAAAGAATGTCTCATGTATGTTAGCATTTTTTACACTTAAAGTTTCAACATTTCGTATACTGCTCTAAATCGTGTTTATTATTTACTAGTTGTCTGATAAAAAATACCCCTACACTTTAATAAATTTCGTCGCAACTGCAAGTTTTGTTTTTAAGTATACGTTGAAAGAGTATAAGATCCAGTTTGGACATCATCACTGGTCCAGTTACCTGATGAAACAATTGCACGTGGGTTATCTGATGGTCTAAGCCTTCCATATAAGATTCAAGTTGCTAGCTTGAATCTTATATGGACGCTCATTCCATTTGTCACTTGCGTCCATTTTTATTTAATTGTTGTTTCTTGTATATGCGCGCTTTTTCTAAAAATGAAAATTATAGGAAAAAGTTATACGGAATATATATATATATATATATATATATATATATATATATATATATACATGTATATGTGGAAAAAATAGATAAGTATATGGGAAAAAATGGAAAAAAATATGAAAAAAAATCCCTTCTCTTCTGTTTTCCCTCCTTTCCTCTCCCTCTTGCCTTCCTCCCCTTTTTCCTCTTTACCTTTTACCCGCTCTCCTCCTCCCCCTTCTTCCCTTTATTCCCTTCCCTCACTCAATGTTTTTGGATAATTGATTAGAGAAAATGTGGGAAAAAGAAAAACAAGACAGAGAAAAACTGTGTCCGCGGAAGTCGCAGAAACCGTTTTTTTTATATTATTTTCTTTGTCTGGAGCGCCTTTTCCGCAGAAGTCGCAGATTAGACCCATATATTGCTTTGGTTACTTTGGAAATTTTTTTTGGAAAATCTGTAGGTATATTTGTTTTTGGATAAACGGGGACAAAAACGAAAACAACTGTGTCCGCGGAAGTCACAGAACAGTTAAACATCTTATTGTTTATTTTATTCTTATCTAGAGTTCTCTTTCCGCGGAAGTCGCAGATTTGACTCAGTTATTTATTGGTTACCTCAGAAAACTTTTTCTGAAATTTATTTGGTATATTTGTTTTTGGAAAGAATTCCCTTTCCGCGGAAGTCGCAGATTAGGCTTATTAGGCTCCCTTATTGTTTGGCTTTACTTTAACGTTTTATCTTCTGACAAAGACAAATTTTGTATTTTTCTTTAGGAGAAGGAAAAAAGTAAGTATTGTCTCCAATCATTTGAACATTTGCTTCTGTGACATTGAGACATAAAAAAATGTCTTCCGAAGTTTTCACATATGTAATTCAAATTATATTGTTCATTATAAATGGTAACTACACTGGCTCTATTCTCATTAATGAATTCTACGGTGTCAATATTGTTAACGTTTTGAGGTAGTTTGAAGTAGTTTTGGAGAACATTGTCTTTTTTGGGAGAACAATGATGATTTATACCACCATTTTATACCTTCTTATTACAAGATGAACTTCCTACTTACCATAGCATTGCTTTTGTTTGTCTGGGTGGGTCCAGTGCCTCCAGTGATGTTTACATTTTTGAAAACTACTGCTTTTTCTCATCTCGGTAGAACTGGCGGTTTTTGGTGGCCAGGTCAAATTTGCAATTTTGCTCAAATTCTGCTGTAAAAAAATGTGGGTGCATTTTTTCAGGATACATTTAGCGACGGACAATTAAGCCACCGAGACCCATATCTACAGCACGTTTCTGATTTACTATCTTGTCGTGCAGATCTCGTTGCCCTATAAACTTGCTATGAAAACGCAACAGATAATGAAATGCTCCTGATTTATGTGATTTGTATTCTTTCTTCAGTTCCTTCTATTTTTAACAAAATCAATTTGATAGGAATAGTAATTGTGAATGAAAGAAGCCACGGCGAGGCCTAGGAAATTAAATCATATTAAATAGGCAAAATTCGCACTTGAAGTAGCTTATTTTTCGGAACTTATTTTAATGTAAACATCTGCTTAAATTAAGTGATCTCATTTAACTTTTAATTAAGTGATCTCATTTTTATTACAATTCCTCTTTGTTCACTTTCTTCATTTTACTCGAAGAATAATTTTGGGGTTGGATTTTAAATCACTCAGATTTTCAAGAGAATAGAGACTAAAATTTTACATCTTTCTGTGAACGCAGTTAAGACTTGAAAAAGAAAGTTATAAGACATTAAAAAAACCTGCTCCGAGACTTGATCATTTATGCTATCAAAGTTTCAGTGAAGCAATTCGTCAAGAGAAAAACATGTCTCGGCAGTAATGCTTTGTCCTATAATCTAGGCAAACTTTTGACACAGTTTTAGGTGGGATAGCCTTTTGATTTATTATCTGTTCTTACAATTCAAAAGTTCTCAAATTTCTTGGGGTGCCGATTGTTTTTATGATCTTTTCACACTTCTCCTTGTGAATGAGAACTCCCATTAAAGTAGTGACTATATAAACGCTCAAGAAGTAAAGAAACGAAAAGCAAAAGTAGTTTTGAGGAGTGACATTTTTTCACTTCATTTTAAAAAAATGGTAAGAAAAGAGTGTTTGAATGAACTTTTGGTTTTTGAGAGACAATTTTTTTTGCGTTTGGTGGTTTGATCTGCCTTCACCACTTTTCTCTTAATTTTGTGCACGAGTAATGATGATGAGAGGACATCTATATGAACGGATGACATCTATTGTTATTTCAAATCTCGAAGTTAGTTTCCATTTTTAATTAAAGCCCGTGAATTTTTTTATTAAAAATGAAGTTGAGAACTTTGCCTGTTTTCAGTTCCGTCTCTTAGTCTCATTAATGACTTGTCTCACTGTCTCTGTTTCAGCGATTTTTGAAATGCTTTTGTTTTTTAACGACCTTCTTATTGACTTTGAAGCTACCTGCTTTTAAAAAACACCTAAACTAGGCTCTCTACTGAAACCTTACAGTATCTATTTAGTGGCTGCAATTCAAATCTAACATTTTAAATGTGTTTGATCTCATTTACCTTCAACAATTATTACTTATATTTTTCTCTTTTTTGCCTGTTCTTATAGTTGATTTTGTTATCCTATCTATTGATGTCATTAGTAGCAGGTTGGATTGGCTCTCTCATTAGGAATAATTGAAAGTATGCAAGTTTCAAAGACTTTGACATTAGTTTTCAAAAAACATCGGGGGAACTTTTCCGTTTTTAAAATTAATTTTCATGTGTTATCAGTCACATTAATTACTACTATTATATAGACTGACTAACATAGTTAAGACAAATTTATTCAATTTTTGAAGTCAATTTAAAACGTGTAGAGCGACTAAGAGAACATGTGTTCTCAAAAATAGACGTGAATTGTTCTGGTTTTGCGTTTTTGACGTACTGGTTGGTCTTGTTACTTAGTAGAAGTAGTGAAGGTCTCAAATTTTTTGATTGATTAAAGGTTCATTTGAAGCAAATTTTTGTTGCAACTGGTTATTATTTATATATTGTGCGTTGCTCATTCAACAATTAGCAACTTTTTTGTTAGTTTCTACCATGCTTGCTTAATGTTTCCTTAGTCTCAATTTTGATATGTCTGAGTGACTTGCATTTTAAACTACTTTGAATCTATTTTAGGACCCATGTTTACAGCTGTTTGTTTTTAGCTTGCAGAAAACTCGTCTTGAAAAGCATATAGTGAGTATTCTATTAGAGCTGCTTTGTTGTTACTTTTGTTCTGAGATCCCTAGATTGCAATATTCAACGTTTTCTGTGTTTTTAATAGTTTAATAGATGAGTTTTGTAAGGATATGATGTCATGGATACGTGTGTAAATGATGATAGATGCGATTTTTTTTTCTCGAAGCGTTTGGCAACACTCTAATTTTATCAAATTTCATATCTGTTTCCTTTATTTTTCACTCATTTCTGTTGATTAAAGATCGTGGTTTTGTCTAAATTCTCCTTTTGAGAACGTTTAATAAATATGTTGATGTTTGTTCTACTGGTTCTGTTTACACAAGTTATCTAAAAATAGGGAGTGGGCTCTCAACTGTTTTCATTTTTGTTTGATTTAGTATATGCTCTGTTGACTTTCAATGAGTGCTTTTTTCGTTGAGTTCGTTTTGGTATGTCCTCTACTGACTATCGAAGGTTGTTCTCATATTGACGCTGTTGATCTGATCGTAATTTTGAATAATTTTGACCTTAAATTTGATTTCAAATTTGAAAATTCGTCCGGGAATTGTTTGGAATTTGGTACTTGTTCTGCTATATTTTTTTTATTCGCTTGATTAGATTTCTGGTCACACCATAGCTTTTTTATACTTTTTTCTTGCAAAAATCTCCTACGACAACAGGTCGTGAAGAAATACTGGCGAAACTTGTGAGCATTGCCAGCACGAAAGCGACGTTTTATTATATTACCATACGGCTGTGATCGCCACCGAAAAGTGATAAAATTTTGAGGCAAAACCGATTTATTGTATCACTTCGAGAGATAAAAACCATTAGTTTCAAAATAGTTCCAAAATTTTGTAGTATTCCTTGGGCGCTAACAATCTATTTCATTCATAAGTTTCGCAATTATTTTTTTTATTGCAACAAGAGTTTATTAAAGTCAGGCTAGCTATAGATTTGCTTTTGCTTTTACGAACTGATTATTGTACGTCACATAATCGGGACGAGGAAAAACAGATTTCAAGCGAAGTTCGGCACATCGTGTGGCTTTAAAACTGGTTCTTTCATTTTTAGAACAAGTGATTAATTAAGCAATATGTAGTGACATCCACGTTTTGTAACTTCTGATGAAAACAGTTGAACACAACTATTCTCAAAACCAAAAGTGTTTTGATCAATTTCAACTCAAAATCAAACAACCACAACACAACATTGAGCGCAGTTTTCTATAGTTTGCTATTGAGAAAAATCAGTTCTAAGATATTATTAAAATCGAACCATTTTAATGACTAATTTTAAAATTGACCACTCGTTGATGATAACACATATTTTTGCAAGACAGTACCGAGAATGATATAGCCGCTAGAAACAACCAGATTTTCAAACCACCTCTTTTTTAACCAAACTCTTTTTTTCTTCAAATCATTGTAGTCTCCCATTTGCAATAACAAGTTTATAAGTGAGTTGTCCGTGGTTTCCATTATAAGCTCAAAAATAATTCAGTCTTCATGCGAACGTTCAGTCATTTTTAATTTAAATTTTTTTCCAAATTGTTAGACAGTTTTTGTTTGTTGATAAGATTTGCTTGTATTTTATTGTGACTTTTAGGTTTTAAATTTTGAGTATTCATTAACTACAGATGCTTAGAGATCATATTTCAACCAGTTCTGTGGAGGTTGTTAATCAGTTTAATTAAAGGGAAATTGGTAAAATGCTGTTGCATCTAATCCATTAGGCTGTGGATTGTTAAAAAATTCTCATCCTTGCGTTTGGGTTGTAATTTTAAATCTGCTGGCCTGAAATTTTTTGAAAACTTTAATTGGCCTTTTATGGAGCCATTAAATTCGAATCACCCGCTGTGGTGAAAGTTCTCCTTTTTTTAAAACAAAATAATTCTAATGATACTCTGTAGGGCACAGAATTTTAAAAACCTTAAATTGGTGACACTTTATGCTTTTCGCTCTAAAAAGTATTGTCTTAGTACTTTTTCACTGAGAGAACAAACATCCACAGTGGCTAAGTTTCTGACAAATTTGGAAAATCGACTAGCGTTTTAGTTGGAAGCAGCAAAAATGCGGTAAAATAGACAGACTATTACAGCAGTTGTTTGACTACTACAGAATAGCGAGACCACAAAACATTAAAGCCCAAAAATTGAGTCTTTCTCTTTATGACACCCCAGCTTCCTGGCCATATAAAATATAGCCACATTTCCAATTACCGTAGACATACCATAGTTGGGGTTATATTTTCGTTGGGTGGGCTATGATTGGAAAGAGTTAGGGTGGAAAAACAACTCGACCATGTCGCTAATAAAGGTTTTGCTCCTCTTGGCCCCATATCATAATGTTAACTAGCAAATTAACTCTTGTCACCGATTCATTTATGAACAAAATTAATCATTTTGCCAAGATTCTTAAATTAGCATAATGCCGAAGAGTTCTTGTGATTAGTCAAGCTCAGAAATGATAGCTGACAGACACACACTCATTCAAAAGATGTTTTTGACGTCTATTTCCCGAAATTTGTCTACATATAATCTAGTATTTGCAATTTTCATAATAAACTGGCTTCAAAAATGCAGAGTTTTGTATAATATATACAATGAAATTGCCGATCGCATTTTTCCTTTACTTCGATGGCCGTTCTGCAAAGCTAATTAAGGGTTCTTTTGCCTTCAATCACATAGTTGAGATGTTATTTCAAGGAATGAGACTATTAAGGAGAAAAAATTTCATGATTTGCTAAGAAGGCAGAGAGAGAACAACCTAGTGTAAATTGTGCATAAGATGAGTTTGACTGAACTTGACAAGAAGCTTTACTCTTCCAGAGTATATTTGGCCAGAAGGATGTAGCCTTGATTAACAAGACAGAATAATCAATTGGGCTCTAAGAGATACCCAAGTTCATGAGCGAAAGGCCAATTGGTGTAATGGTTAGCACACTAGACTTGGCAGTAATATACTTTCATTCAGATAAACTACCGCTCCGTTTTTTTACAGGAGTCGCACCTGCTTCCCCTAAAACTAACGAATCCCGGGTTGAGAAATTGCGACGAAATCGAAGCAAGAACTGTCGTTTTTGGTCGACTTTTGTCGATTTCGTCGGTTTTTTATGTAGGAAATGTCGATTATCCACGTTTTCGTCGGTATTGTCGGTATTTGATGTAAGAAGTGTCGACTAGCGTAGTTTTCGTGGGTATTGTCGGTTTTGGCAGTAAGAAGTGTCGATTATCGTCGTTTTTGTCGGTATTGTCAGTCTCAATTTGTTTTAAATATAAAAGAAATAGAGTAAAACTAAGTGACAAGTGGTGCAGTGGAGGAGAAGGTGGCTAGTAACATAGGGGTCCTAGGTTCAAATCCTGGCAGGGATTGTCTGGTTTCTGAGATTTTTAGAATGGCAAAACCGACTATTCTTACGTTAAAATACCGACGAAAACCGATCAAAACGACGAAAAAAACGTAAGGGCTTTGATCGGTTTTGGCGAAGTAAAAGCGACGAAAACCGACGATTTCTTATGTTTAAATCCGAAGAATTTCTCAACACGGGGGGGTTTATCATTAAATTTGTTATTATTGGTCTGATAATATGATTGTCGTATGACAACCAGTCTCATTAAAAATCAATCCAAAAACGCTTTGTTCTCAATGCAATCATTTCTCTCGTTCATGTCTTTTGCTTCGTTTTGGATTGCAGCATCAATCTGTTCCCTTTTAAACCCAAATTCATTTCCTTCTTTTAAGCTCTCCGGAAG
Organism: Convolutriloba macropyga; assembly: GCF_964194025.1. Taxonomy (NCBI): domain Eukaryota; kingdom Metazoa; phylum Xenacoelomorpha; order Acoela; family Convolutidae; genus Convolutriloba; species Convolutriloba macropyga. Next base: position 64,516 of record NW_027452982.1, read on the forward strand.
TTTTTCGTTTCTAGTTTCGGGCAGAAACAAAACAGGAATCATTGTCCCAACTGAGATAACTGCCAAAATCAGAAGAGGTAAGGATTCCCAATAAACATCTAGGGTTTCTATAAATGGGACAAGCATGCTAGTTACACGTGAGACAAAGGAGAATAAACCCAGAACTGACGTTCGTATTGTCGTCGGCATCATTTCTGCGGGCCACAAAAATGCCAGAAAACCCACAATTTCTAAGCAAACTCGGGCAAAAAGAGTCGACGGAAGAATTATTATCCTCAATGAACTTGGAAATATAATGCATAGCAAAAAACATAAACTCAAGCAAACAAATGACATCAGTGAAACTATTTTCCGACCAGCACGATTTATGACGAGGAAACCTAAGACAGCTCCAGCTACTGCACCTACGCCTTGCAAAATTGTGAACAAATGTATCTGTTGGCCGAATAACTGGGCACCAAACAGGACGCCGAAGTACATCAAATAGGTTGACACCCAATAAATTATTGACATACCAATTCGGAAAAGTAATCGGGGGTATCTGTAAACTCTCATTAGAGATTCGCTTTCAGAATTCGTGTTGATATCTTTGCGAGATTTTTCATTCAACGAGCATTGACAACAAACACTTTTCAAATCTGAATTAATATTTTTCAGAAAATTTTGGTTTGGTTTAGAATCTTGCGTGAGCGTCGAAAACAATTCTTCATAATTTTCGTCCTCGGTTTTTTGTTTTCTGAATAATCCTTCGAACTTGACAGCGTTCAGCCAAACATTGCGAATTTCAATGTAACGTTTTTGCGACCATAACCATCGTGGACTTTCGTCCATAAACAACGTAATGCCGAAAGAAATCAACTGAAATAATGAAACTGCCAAAAGCAAATGTCGCCAATTAGACAAAACCAGTGCTATTAGACCACAAGCAATATACCCCGTACACAAAGCCACTGCAAGACTGGCCGAGACTTTGGCTCTTAGTTTTATTGTTCCAATTTCAGTGGTATACGCATAAGCAGCTATCCAGATGGTTCCGATAAAGCCGCTAATAATTGTATAACAAACAACATGAAGAAAATAGGAATTGGTGAGAGCCATTGTGGCAGTTAATCCTGCAGTTGCAATATTGGAGAGACGAATGACCTTGACCCGCCCAATACGATCACCTAAATGACCGCCGAAAAGGGATCCAAGTCCAAGACCAATGAAGTAAACACTGGCATGGATTTTCATGAATATTTCGTCATCACAAATCCGTTGGTACGATTCTTGAATTGAAGATGATACATCTAATTCAGAGTAATTGAAGGCCCATCCTGTGCAGCTTGAAGCACAATTGTCATCCTGAAAATTAAACAAAAAAACTACTGATAAAGACTTGAATTGTCTTAGGTTATGTGAGTGCCTGTACATTACTAAGTTTACGCGGGTCTTTCCCATTATAGCCTTCCCATGAAATTATAGCCCACCATTATGGTATATTTAGGGGGGGTGGGGGGGGGGTAGCTATAGGTTATCTGATATCTGACCACTGCGCTGGGGGGGGGGCTATAATGGGAAAGACCCGTTTGCGCGTCCGTTGAATTAGTCTCGAATTTTAGTGGACACAACAAGATAAGAATTTGGGAACACAAGTTAGGAAAAATGTATTTTGAGTAAATGGTAGGAATGTTTGAGAGTTTTGATTTTTATGTTGTAAGATCTTAGAAACTTATTACATTTACTTTTATGTTGTCTAATGTGAAGAAACATTGCCAGGTCTCACGTGATCAAATTATTTTAGTCAGGCCCTAGGCTGTGAAATTTCTAAATAATCAGATTGTACATGATAAAGTATCTTCCTTGTAGAGAAAACTTATCATGTAGGCTCGCAAATCTCGCAAGATTAAGTGACGTTTAACCCAGGTCGAGTTGTGCGTTAATGATCAGACCCATCCAGACTAAAATCGGTCAGGATCAGACCCATCCAGACCATAATCAGCCATGAACAGACTTTAGCTCGTTTTAAGAAATTGTGCTCGTTTTTAATTCGTTTTAAAACTTTTTGCTCGTTTTTACCGCGTTTAAAAATTTCTGCTCGTTTATAATTTTTTTCAGTAAGAAAGAATCCCAAAGTCTGGTTATAGACTTAGTTTTTAATTATGAAACAATTTTTAAGAACCAAAGTCTTCTCTGGGTCTTGTAAATTAAGAGGAAAAATTGATAATTGATGAATGATATATTTTTTGTAAGAATAAAAAAACAGTTGGGTTGTTACATAATAATAATAATAAAAAGTAATAATAAAAATAATAAAGTCATTTCTTTTTGCAGCGTGACTTGATTATTATTGCATACTTAAGGGTAAGAAGTAAACTCAAAATTTTAAACCTATAACAGTTTATGACGGTTTTTGATAAGTAACGTCCTCTTTGAAGTTTTAGTCACACTTTAGTACATAGAAATGGTGAACTTTTCTGTGAGTGGATTCATTTTGAATCATTATCAGGTATGAAGTAACACAAAAACCAACTGTCTGAGGACTGTTGAGAGTAAAAAACACGTAGTCCCTGCAAAATAGTGAATCATACGTTTTGTGTTCCGATAACATAAATTTGTAACATTCTAAAATCGTAAACCGTAACATTTCTCAACATTCCAATCCCCTTTTAAACTCATCCTATAACAGGTCGGCACGCCTACTAAATTTTGCACATTCTTTATAGAAGAAATTTGGGACTTAAAACATTTTTTCTTCATAATGATTATTCTCTCGGGCCAAAACGGAAAGTTTCATATAAACTTTACCGTCGAAATGTAGTTCTTTGATCATTTGAATAGTTCGATGATCGCTTGGATAGTTCTTTCTGTTGAAATCAAAAATTTAAAACAGACAAATGGGCAATGATCAAAAACTAGCAGTTTTTGACAGTTTAGTTAGGTTACGCTTTCATTGAAATTTTAATGAGCTATTAGCGACGAGTCACTAATCTTTGTTCTTGCGAGAAATGAAAAAAATTTAGATCAATATGTTTCAATTTTTTTTGGCGTAAAGCGTTGATAAAGCACTGTTGAGCCACATTTATTAACTTATACCAATAGTAGCTTCTATTGTATCTCCTCTAGGATCAGTGGAAAGTGAAAAATCTAGTGGTGATAACTTGTTTTAAAAAAGCATTTTTTGAACACTCTTAATAAAACAGCACCATTCGCCTTGGGTCTGTGAACAACCTTTAAATAGATAGAGGCGCTAGATTAATAGCATTACAATTTTTGACCGGTTTGGTATGTAACGTTATTTTTGAAATTTTAGTCACACTTTAGTACATAGAAGCGGTGAAATTTTCTGTTATTCGATTAATTTTGAACCTTTATAAGGTAACAAACAAGTACCACAAAAAACAACTGTCATAAGTCTGTTATTAGCGAAAAAGCACGCAGTCCCTGCAAAATAGTCAATCATACGTTTTGTGTTGCGATAACATAACGTTTTCTTTGGTAAAACTTGTACCTTCCGAAAATAGTAAACCGTAATATTCATTACCCTTCCGATCCATTTTCGATTCATTCTATAGCTGAACTGCTCTCCTACTCAAATTTCTTCAAATTTACACTTTCTGTAAAAAAAGGATTGGGATCCAATACTTCTTTGCTTCATAATGACTTTTCTCTTGGTTCTAAACCAAAAGTTTCATATAAACTTTATCGTCAAAATATAGTTGGTTGATCGTTTGAATAGTTCGCAGTCCGTTTGAATAATTCATTTTGTTAATACCAAAATTTATTATAGACAAATGGGCAAGGGTATTAAAACTAGCAGTTGTTGACATTTTGTTACGCCTTCGTTGAAATTTTAGTGACGTATTACCGACAAGTCACTAATTTTTGTTTTGGAAACAAAAGTCGGAACAAGCTGCTTTATATAATAATCGTTGTAAAACCTGGTCAAAATACATAGATAAACGAGCTAGAGCTGCTAATTTACGCTGCTCTGAGTCATTTTTGGAGCAAATGGGCTGCGTTTTGCGCCCCAAAACGAGATAATAATCTCAAGAATATCTCAATAGTACCATAATTTTCAAAGTACCAAACCAAATGAATCGAAGTTGGTCGCATTTGCTTGATATTGATTAGCTCTAGTGTTCACTTCTGTGCAGTTGCCTGATACGTTCTGGTAAAAATTTATTCAATGACCAAGATGAAAAAAAAGATATCTGTCTCTCAGAGCCTGAAATCGAGGTTTTAGTTTACGTTTTTTACGATATCTCCTAAATTATTATATCAAGGTGAGCTTGAGAGTTTTCCTTTTGTTCATCCTAAACTTGTCTTGCACGTCTATTTGATTACTCCATTCATCTTGACCAGAGAAACGTTTAAGATGCAAATTTGAAAAGTTTTTTTTAGCGTTTTGTCAACCAATGTAGCATTTCAGGAATATTTTTTAAAGTACTTTTCCAAATTATTCAGATTTAGTCGCATTTGCTTGACACTGATTTGCTCTTGTTCTTCCTTTAGTGCTGTAGCCTGAACCGTTCTGGTAAAAATTTCATTGAAGGCCAAAGACAAGAAATTGATATCTGACCTCAGAGCCTGAAATCGAGGTTTCATTTTACGCCTTTATTGATATCTCCTAAATCAAAATCACTGTATCAAATTTAGATTGTGAAGAAGCAATTTGTTGTTGCTAAACTGTTGTTTCTGGCCCACCTTGTTGATTTTTTAAATCACACTGACCAAAAAGTTATTAAGGTATAAATTTGAAAAAAAAGAATTTATTGTTTTATGTCGGTTCCGGAGATCTTGGGCTTCGATTTAAGCCCAAAAAATGGGGTATAGAACAGTATTTTGTTAATATCTGCTAAAGTACTGGACCAAATTAAACGGCAGTGGTCGCATTTTGTTAGTACTGAACCCTTGTTGCTTGCAGTCTTTGGTTGGTTTCCCAAATCGGCCTAATCAAAAATTTATTAATGTTCAAATTTGAAATAGGTCGAATTTTTGGGATGTTTTGGGTGACCCAAAATTTCGGTACCACAAAACAGTTGATTTAAGTTATAAGTTATAGGTCTTTAGTTTTGTCAGAATGAGGGTAATGCTCCCATATATATTTCTCATACCATTTTAGCAAGTGCAGATGCCGAATTTTGGCTCTGCAGCCGGAGTACTCTGCTTTTTTGGTCATTTGGTATGGTACTTTTACTTTGGAATAACTCGTTTAAGAGAGTCGATTTTGATGAAACTTTGATGTTATACCCAGCTTGAGCTGAGCTTTACTTTGATATAGGTCTCGTTCCGTTTCGATCAGCCGTTTTTGATAAATTGGCCAGGACAGGTGCCCCAATTTTGACCCGGTGAAGCAGGGTACCTGTACGGGGTACACCCTGAGGCTTTGAATTGTTACTTCATGTTGAACTTCACCATGAAATTTAGTTTGCTGCCTTAGTGGGGACTCTCCCCATATATATTTTGTATGTAGTTTTATGTAGTCCAGATGGCGAATTTTAGCGAAACATGAGCCGTACTTGGGCGATTTTGTCATTTGGTAAGATACCTTTATGTTGGAATGTCTCCTCGTAGAGTGAACCAATTTTTGATCTGTTTGTTGATTTGAACTCAGCTTGAGCCGTACTTGAATCCCTGTAAATAGCGTTTTGTTTCTTTCAGCCGTTTTCGAGAAATTGGTCATACCTCCATTTTGACCAATTCGTATCCGGTACGTTTCGTGTATGTACATGTTACACCATCAAAACTTTCTATTTTAGACTCGTTAGTTAGTTCGTTAGATTCGTTCGATAATGGGGATTGTCCCCACATATAGTTTATATGTCGTTTTATGTAGTTCAGAAGGTCAATTTTAGCTCTGAATGTGGCTGTATTTCTACTCTGGGGTCATTTGATACGGTACCTTATTTTTGCCGTAACTCCTTGAAGAGTGCACTGATTGGGCTCATTTTTTAATATGATGCGTATCCCAAGAAGTTTTACAAACGGTACTAAGGGCGTTTGTTTTTGTTCAGCCGTTTTTGAGAAATTGACCGGGAAACTTGACCCCAGATTGACCCCTGAGCAGAGAAACACTACATTGATGACCATTTTAAACAATTTGAAACTTCCATATGGCCGCATTCGCCCCGCGAATTCGTTTTTTAGACTCAGTGCATCCCACTGACATTGCCAGCAAAATTCGGTTGTTATAATTGTAATCCTTGATGACGATGTTTGGTCATTTTTTGTCATCATGGTCCTTTTTTGGGGCATTTGGTGCCAAAGACTCGATCGTTAATAACTCTGCGTACAGGAATTTTTTCCCATTGAGTTAGATATTCAGAGAGCTCGTTATGCGTGCTTTCTTTTGAGCTAATAGAACCTGAATAAATACTTCTCAGAAGTTGTATATTTGTGTACAAGCATGGGAAACGTCCCAATTTTTGATCGGACTTGGTCGATTTTTGCCAATAACTCCTTGTAGAGAGAGAATATTTTCATTTTGTTTAGTGATACTAACAGCTCAGTTCAAGATGGTTACAATGGTATACATGTAATATAGTATTGTTTTCAAAAAGTTGTGGAATTAGCCCGCGAGTCAACCGTAATTTCGGTCATTTTGAGCGTTTCTGACGCCATTCGTGACGTAACTTCATTCTCGTATCCATTGCAAAATGCAATTCCATGCTCCCTGAGATTCATGGCATTGTTCCAGAACTCATGCCAAAATTTTGGCCTTGGTCGGTTGGTCTTTGGGGGGTCTTTGGGGGGTGGTGGGTGGCGTTTTGGCGCCGGGGGGGGGGGGGGGTCGCGCAATGGGTGGGGGTTGGCCGTGCAACTTGTGTGTTGTCTTTGATGTTCTTTTCTGTGTACTATCAAAATGTTTTTTCAGAGTTATTGCTTTGTTTCTCTGCTGTCTCTGCTGTCTGCTGCCGTCTCCTCAGGTGAGTTATTTCCGCTTCTTCGATTGCTAGCTTGGCTAGCTGTCGCTTTCTTTCGGTCTGGTTTGCTCTGCACCGCAGAGCTGCGGTTTTCGGACCCGTTTCCTGGTCCGTATTCTCACATCGTGGGAATGTGTTCTTGCAAAGCAAGAAGGTTTGTTGAAGCTTTGTGCTCATCTTGGATTTTCAATTTTGTGCTTTTTTTTTGCTTCCGCTTTTTTTGGTCTGGTTTGCTGTGCACCGCACAGTTTCGGTTTTCACAGCTAAGAACCTGTTCAAAAAAATTGACATTCTACCTAAGAGTGTTATAGTCCTAGTAGTTTCTGAAAAAGAGCTAATTGTTGATCTAGCTGGTCTGAGAAAAAAGTAATTGATACGTTGTAAGATTTCGAGCTCAAAAATTATTCTTGTGCGTTTTCATGAAAAGTGATTTTCAGTACACTCAAGGATTTGTTCAAATGAATTGAGGTCTACGTAGGAGCGTCTTAGTTCTATTAGATTCTGAAAGAGAGCTATTGGTTGATCTAGCTTATCTCAGTAAAAAAGTACTTAATACGTTGTCATATTTCGAGCTCAAAATTATTCTTATGCGTTTTCCTAAAAGTGAATTTCAGTACAGTCAAGGACTTTTTCAATTGAATTGAGGGTCTAGGTAGGGGTGTCATAGTCCTAGTAGGTTCTGATAGAGGACTAATTGTTGATCTAACTGGTCTGAGAAAAAAGTAACTAATAGGTTGTCAGATTTCGAGCTCAAAAATTTTTTTGTGCGTTTTCATAAATAGTGAAATTCAGTGCAGTCAAGGACTTGTTCAATTGAATTGAGGGTCTATTTAGGAGTGTCATAGTGCTAGTAAGTTCTGATAGAGAGCTAATTGTTGATCTAGCTGGTCTGAGTAAAAAGTACTTAATACGTTGTAGGATTTCGAGCTACAAAATTATTTTTGTGCGTTTTCATAAATAGTGAATTTCAGTGCAGTCAAGGACTTGTTCAATTGAAGTGAGGGTCTACGTAGGAGTCTCATAGTCCCAGCAGGTTCTGATAGAGGACTAATTGATGATCTAACTGGTCTGAGAAAAAAGTACCTAATAGGTTGTCAGATTTCGAGCTCAAAAATTTTTTTGTGCGTTTTCATAAATAGTGAAATTCAGTGCAGTCAAGGACTTGTTCAATTGAAGTGAGGGTCTTCGTAGGAGTGTCATAGTTTTATTAGGTTCTGAAAGAGAGCTAATTGTTGATCTAGCTGGTCTGAGTAAAAAGTACTTAATACGTTGTCGGATTTCGAGCTACAAAATTATTTTTGTGCGTTTTCATAAAAAGTGAATTTCAGTGCAGTCAAGGACTTGTTCAATTGAAGTGAAGGTCTACGTAGGAGTCTCTTAGTCCCAGCAGGTTCTGATAGAGGACTAATTGTTGATCTAACTGGTCTGAGAAAAAAGTACCTAATAGGTTGTCAGATTTCGAGCTCAAAAATTTTTTTGTGCGTTTTCATAAATAGTGAAATTCAGTGCAGTCAAGGACTTGTTCAATTCAATTGAAATTCTACGTAGGAGTGTCATAGTCCTAGTAGGTTCTGAAAGAGAGCTAATTGTTGATCTAGCTGGTCTGAGTAAAAAGTACTTAATACGTTGTCGGATTTCGAGCTACAAAATTATTTTTGTGCGTTTTCATAAAAAGTGAATTTCAGTGCAGTCAAGGACTTGTTCAATTGAAGTGAGGGTCTACGTAGGAGTCTCATAGTCCCAGCAGGTTCTGATAGAGGACTAATTGTTGATCTAACTGGTCTGAGAAAAAAGTACCTAATAGGTTGTCAGATTTCGAGCTCAAAAATTTTTTTGTGCGTTTTCATAAATAGTGAAATTCAGTGCAGTCAAGGACTTGTTCAATTGAAGTGAGGGTCTTCGTAGGAGTGTCATAGTTCTATTAGGTTCTGAAAGAGAGCTAATTGTTGATCTAGCTGGTCTGAGTAAAAAGTACTTAATACGTTGTCGGATTTCGAGCTACAAAATTATTTTTGTGCGTTTTCATAAAAAGTGAATTTCAGTGCAGTCAAGGACTTGTTCAATTGAAGTGAGGGTATACGTAGGAGTCTCATAGTCCCAGCAGGTTCTGATAGAGGACTAATTGTTGATCTAACTGGTCTGAGAAAAAAGTACCTAATAGGTTGTCAGATTTCGAGCTCAAAAATTTTTTTGTGCGTTTTCATAAATAGTGAAATTCAGTGCAGTCAAGGACTTGTTCAATTCAATTGAAATTCTACGTAGGAGTGTCATAGTCCTAGTAGGTTCTGAAAGAGAGCTAATTGTTGATCTAGCTGGCCTGAGTAAAAAGTACTTAATACGTTGTCGGATTTCGAGCTACAAAATTATTTTTGTGCGTTTTCATAAAAAGTGAATTTCAGTGCAGTCAAGGACTTGTTCAATTGAAGTGAGGATCTACGTAGGAGTCCCATAGTCCCAGCAGGTTCTGATAGAGGACTAATTGTTGATCTAACTGGTCTGAGAAAAAAGTACCTAATAGGTTGTCAGATTTCGAGCTCAAAAATTTTTTGTGCGTTTTCATAAATAGTGAAATTCAGTGCAGTCAAGGACTTGTTCAATTGAAGTGAGGGTCTTTGTATGAGTGTCATAGTTCTATTAGGTTCTGAAAGAGAGCTAATTGTTGATCTAGCTGGTCTGAGTAAAAAGTACTTAATACGTTGTCGGATTTCGAGCTACAAAATTATTTTTGTGCGTTTTCATAAAAAGTGAATTTCAGTGCAGTCAAGGACTTGTTCAATTGAAGTGAGGGTCTACGTAGGAGTCTCATAGTCCCAGCAGGTTCTGATAGAGGACTAATTGTTGATCTAACTGGTCTGAGAAAAAAGTACCTAATAGGTTGTCAGATTTCGAGCTCAAAAATTTTTTTGTGCGTTTTCATAAATAGTGAAATTCAGTGCAGTCAAGGACTTGTTCAATTGAAGTGAGGGTCTTCGTAGGAGTGTCATAGTTCTATTAAGTTCTGATAGAGTGCTAATTGTTGATCTAGCTGGTCCGAGAAAAAAGTAGTTGATACGTTGTCAGATTTCGAGCTCAAAAAATATTCTTGTGCATTTTCATGAAAAGTGAATTTCAGTACACTCAAGGACTTGTTCAATTGAATTTAGGGTCTGCATTGGAGTGTCATAGTCCTATTAGGTTCTGATAGAGTGCTAATTGTTGATCTAGCTGGTCTGAGTCAAAAGTACTTAATACGTTGTCAGATTTCGAGCTAAAAAATTATTTTTGTGCGTTTTCATAAAAAGTGAATTTCAGCGCAGTCAAGGACTTGTTCAATTCAATTGAGATTCTACGTAGGAGTGTCATAGTCCCAGTAGGTTCTGAAAGAGAACTAATTGTTGATCTAGCTGGTCTGAGTAAAAAGTACTTAATACGTTATCAGATTTCGAGCTCAAAAATTATTTTTGTACGTTTTCATAAAAAGTGAATTTCAGCGCAGTCAAGGACTTGTTCAATTCAATTGAAATTCTACGTAGGAGTATCATAGTCCCAGTAGGTTCTGATAGAGTGCTAATTGTTGATCTAGCTGGTCTGAGTAAAAAGTACTTAATACGTTGTCAGATTTCGAGCTAAAAAATTATTTTTGTGCGTTTTCATAAAAAGTGAATTTCAGCGCAGTCAAGGACTTGTTCAATTCAATTGAAATTCTACGTAGGAGTGTCATAGTCCTAGTAGGTTCTGAAAGAGAACTAATTGTGGATATAGCTGGTCTGAGTAAAAAGTACTTAATACGTTATCAGATTTCGAGCTCAAAAATTATTTTTGTACGTTTTCATAAAAAGTGAATTTCAGCGCAGTCAAGGACTTGTTCAATTCAATTGAAATTCTACGTAGGAGTATCATAGTCCCAGTAGGTTCTGATAGAGTGCTAATTGTTGATCTAGCTGGTCTGAGTAAAAAGTACTTAATACGTTGTCAGATTTCGAGCTAAAAAATTATTTTTGTGCGTTTTCATAAAAAGTGAATTTCAGCGCAGTCAAGGACTTGTTCAATTCAATTGAAATTCTACGTAGGAGTGTCATAGTCCTAGTAGGTTCTGAAAGAGAACTAATTGTGGATATAGCTGGTCTGAGTAACAAGTACTTAATACGTTATCAGATTTCGAGCTCAAAAATTATTTTTGTACGTTTTCATAAAAAGTGAATTTCAGCGCAGTCAAGGACTTGTTCAATTCAATTGAAATTCTACGTAGGAGTATCATAGTCCCAGTAGGTTCTGATAGAGTGCTAATTGTTGATCTAGCTGGTCTGAGTAAAAAGTACTTAATACGTTGTCAGATTGCGAGCTCAAAAATTTTTTTTGTACGTTTTCATAAAAAGTGAATTTCAGCGCAGTCAAGGACTTGTTCAATTCAATTGAGGGTCTACGTTGGAGTCTCATACTCCTAGTAAGCTCTGAAAGAGAGCTAATTGTTGATCTAGCTGGTCTGAGTAAAAAGTACTTAATACGTTGTCAGATTTCGAGCTCAAAACTTATTTTTGTTCGTTTTCATAAAAAGTGAATTTCAGCGCAGTCAAGGACTTGTTCAATTGAACTGAGGGTCTACGTAGGAGTATCATAGTCCTATTAGGTTCTGCAAGAGAGCTATTTGTTGATCTAGCTGGTCTGAGAAAAAAGTAATTGATACGTTGTAAGATTTCGAGCTCAAAAATTATTCTTGTGCGTTTTCATGAAAAGTGATTTCCAGTACACTCAAGGACTTGTTCAATTGAACTGAGGGTCTACGTTACGTAGGAGTATCATAGTCCTATTAGGTTCTGAAAGAGAGCGATTTGTTGATCTAGCTGGTCTCAGTAAAAAGTACTGAATACGTTGTCAGATTTCGAGCTCAAAATATTCTTGTGCGTTTTCATAAAAAGTGAATTTTAGTACAGTCAAGGACTTGTTCAATTGAATTGAGGGTCTACGTAGTAGTCTTACAGTCCTAGTAGGTTCTGATAGAGTAGTAATTGTTGATATAGCTGGTCTGAGAAAAAAGTAGTTGATACGTTGTCAGATTTTGAGCTCAAAAAATATTCTTGTGCGTTTTCATGAAAAGTGATTTTCAAAACACTCAAGGACTTGTTCAATTGAGTTTAGGGTCTACGTAAGAGTATCATAGTCCTTTTAGATTCTGAAAGAGAGCTATTTGTTGATCTAGCTGTTTTGAGTAAAAAGGACTCAATACGTTGTCAGATTTTGAGCTCAAAAATTAATCTTGTGAGTGTTCGTCTAGTTCAATGTAATTAAAAACTTTCTTCGTGAAAATAGTTTTTGATTGAGCTATTAACAGCTCAATCAAAAAATTTGTTCACTGAGAAAGTTTGTAATTACTTTGAACTAGACGAACAAGCACACAAATAGTTTTTGAGCTCGCAATCTGACAACGTATTAAGTACTTTTTACTCAGACCAGCTAGATCAACAATTAGTTCTCTTTCAGAACCCTATAGGACTATGACACTCCTACGTAGACCCTCAATTCAATTGAACAATTCCATCACTGCACTGAAATTCATTTTTTATGAAGACGCACAAAAATAATTTTTGAGCTCGAAATCTGACAACGTATTATGTACTTTTTACTCAGGCCAGCTAGATCAACAATTATTCCTCTATCAGAACCTACTAGGACTGTGAAACTCCTACGTAACCTTTGAATTCAATTGAACAATTCCTTGACTGCACTGAAGTTCACTTTTTATGAAGACGCACAAAAATAATTTTTGAGCTCGAAATCTGACAACGTATTAAGTACTTTTTACTCAGACCAGCTAGATCAACAATTAGTTCTCTTTCAGAACCTACTAGGACTATGACACCCCTACGTAGACCCTCAATTCAATTGAACAAGTCCTTGACTGTACTAAATTTCACTTTTTATGAAAACGCACAAGAATAATTTTGAGCTCGAAATCTGACAACGTATTAAGTACTTTTTACTGAGACCAGCTAGATCAACAAAAAGCTCTCTTTCAGAACCTAATAGGACTATGATACTCTTACGTAGACCCTAAACTCAATTGAACAAGTCCTTGAGTGTTTTGAAAATCACTTTTCATGAAAACGCACAAGAATATTTTTTGAGCTCAAAATCTGACAACGTATCAATTATTTTTTTCTCAGACCAGCTAGATCAACAATTAGCTCTTTTTTCAGAAACCACTAGGACTATAACACTCTTAAGTAGAATGCCAAATTTTTTGAACAAGTCCTTAGCTGTGAAAACCGAAACTGTGCGGTGCACAGCAAACCAGACCAAAAAAAAGAGGAAGCAAACAAAAAAAGCGCGAAATTGAAAATCCACCAGATACACAGAATAATCAAATGAGGAGAAATTCAAAAGCGTAAATAATTATATTACGCTTTTGACTTTTCCCTCATTTGAATATTCTGTGTATGTGGTTGAAGATTATCATGAACCTAAACAATAAATAAACTGGCTTAAACATAAAGTAAAGAAGTAGCAATCGAACAGCCGATTGCGTGGCTGGTTGAAAAGCCAATGATGTGGCTTGAAAAATAGGTAATTCAATAGTTTGAACAGCCCATTGGGTGAATGACTGAAAAGCCGATCGTTTGGCTTAAACAATAAGTAGACAAATAGAATTTGAACAGCTGATTGTGTGGCTGGTTGAAAAGCCGGTAGCGTGGCTTAAACAATAGGTAATTTAATAGTTTGAACATCCGCTTGTGTGGCTGGTTGAAAAGCCGAAAGAGTGGTTTAAACAAAAGGTAATTCAATAGTTTGAACAGCCGATTGTGTGGCTGACTGAAAAGCCGATTGTGTGGCTTAAACAATAAGTAGATAAATAGAGTTTGAACAGCTGATTGTGTGGCTGATTAAAAAGCCGAAATAGTGGCTTAAACAATAGGTAATTTAATAGTTTGAACAGCCGATTGTGTGGCTGACTGAAAAGCCAATTGTGTGGCTTAAACAATAAATAGATAAATAGAGTTTGAACAGCTGATTGTGTGGCTGATTAAAAAGCCGATAGCGTGGCTTAAACAATAGGCAATTTAATAGTTTGAACAGCCGATTGTGAGGCTGGTTGAAAAACCGATAGCCTGGCTAAAACAATAAGTAATTTAATAGTTTGAACAGCCGATTGTGTGGCTGAGCGATAAGCCAATTGAGTGGCTTAAATAATAAGTAGATAAATAGTATTTGAACAGCCGATTATGTGACTGGTTGAAAAGCCGAAGGAGTGGCTAAATAAAATGCAATTAAATAGTTTAGTTTGAACAGCCGATTGTGTTGCTGACTGAAAAGCCGCTTGTGTGGCTTAAACAATAGGTAATTTTATAGTTTGAACAGCCCATTGTGTGGCTGAGCGAAAAGCCGATTGTGTGGCTTAAATAAAAAGTAGATAAATAGTATGTGAACAGCCGATTTTGTGGCTGGTTGAAACGCCGAAAGAGTGGCTCAAACAATAGGTAATTAAGTAGTTTGAACAGCAGATTTTGTGGCTGACCGAAAAGCCATTGGGTGGCTTATATAATAAGTAGATAAATAGTATTTGAACAGCCAATTGTGTGGCTGGTTGAAAAACCGATAGCGTGGCTTAAGTAATAGGTAATTTAATAGTTGGAACAGCCAAATTTGTGGCTGAGCGTGGGAAGGCCTGGGAAGGCCGTGTTATCTGCAAAAGGCCCGCTATAAATCCCACTGCGCAGCCAGAATCCAGCGCAAAGTTCAAAGATGAGTTGAGAAAAGAAATTTGTGTGCTAAAAAGAAAAATAGATGAGATCAGTGCCAGAGTTGAGAAGCTGGAAAAAGCAGAAATTGAATTAGTTGACCTCACAGCAGATGATAGTTTTGACTCTACTGTGTCAGTTCATACGGATGATTTGAGTGATGAGTTAGCAAACGGAATTTGAGGAGGTTGCCTCAGTAACTTAAAAGCAGCTAGATTTTGTTTTAATCTGTTCTTTGAATATAATTTTTTGATGTGGTCCTTTATTGTACTGTTCATGTGATGTGTCTGCCTACGGTTCTGTTTTAATTAGAAGTAATTTTTTCGTTCTTCAAACCAATTTAGTTTTGATTGCTATAGTGAAAATCATCTGAGCCAATGAAAACGACAATGTTTTAAATGGCTCTAAGAACTGTCGAAATTAACAAAGTAATGGTTTAATTTAACTGTTGTGTCTACTTTTTTTTGTATTAAGAGAAAAGCTATGCTTGAGTGGTTAGCCATTTCAAAGGAAAAGGACGATGTCCAACTAATTACAGCGGATTCTGAAATGTGGGGCTCGACAGAATTCATTGACAAGGTAATGGCAAAAGAGGGGAAGGACGTTCTCTTGTTTAAGGACAATCAAGTCCGTACCTATATTGTTGTGAAGCACGGGTGCGGGAATTATAAGCCGGATCTTGAAAAACTCAGACAAGAATTCAGTCTTGGAAAAACAAGCAACATATCCACTTCTCATCATGGCGTCTCTGTGGCCGGGAGTTCTAAGTCTAAGGATTGTTTTTCTGAAGCCGGCAATGATGCGATCACGTAGGAGCGTCAAGACATTTCAACTTTGCCAACTGGTTCTCTTGAATCTGACTTATGCGAAAGTATTGAATCGCAAAAGGAAGAGACCTCGAAAACAGCGAAGACGATTAAATTGGTTTCGGTTAGTTTTCCAACTAGTTATTTGACGAGGATCATTGATAACCAACAAAAATGGCTTTTTTGAATGTTTAATGCAATGTTCTGTTTTTTTTGATGAGAGACTGAGCAGGCTGTTTAACTCGAGCATATTTTGTTTGATGTTTTTGACGCGCTTGTTGACTGTTTAGTGCTGTGATCATCATAAATCTGTCACGGAAGTCCTGCTGAACAATGAAAAGCGCGTTTATGAGATAATCAAAACAATGGAGCAGTCCTCTGATCGTGCGGCGGAAGATATGTGTACACTTAATCGGACGTTGTCTCAAAAAGTTAGTTCCCTTTTTTCTCTGAGCTTTTATTTTTGTTTTTGAGAAAACCATTCGTTGATTTTTCGTGCAGGTCAGGAACTCGATGGCCGGAGTTGATGATTTTGAGACAAGTCTGACGGAATACTCCTGCAGTCAATATGAAGAAAACGAAGACACTGATAATGATGATGCTCTAGGAGAAAGTGCTCTTCTTAGCAAAGTAGAAAGGAAACCAAATGTCCAATTTGGCATCAACAAAAAAAAATCTTGACCTGATCTACAGTGGACATCAACCGTGGGACTATGGTCTAGCGCTCCGAAGATGGGTTTTTGGAGCTAATGGTCTGGCATATGGAATTATCCTGCCCAATAAAACACAAGGAAACGTTCGGAAGTGTGCCTCAGTTGAAAAAATGCTCACGTTTTTCCGTAAGTTGGTTAATTCTAGTTTGCACGTTGGTTTGAAAACCAGTTGTTTTGAGATTGTAGAACTAACGGGGTACTATTTTTCATGTTCACTTTTACTATAATATTGTTTGTGTAGATGAGAATAGCAGGAGAAAGGTTTTTGAAAAAAATGTCGGTAATCGTTTTTTGCTTCTTTCTTAGGTGCAGTTGAGAGAAAATTCCCGCAAAATTTATTTCCTGATGCCAAGTCGCAGGCTAAGAAAGCTGCAAACAAGGCTGGACTCAACGTTAAGCAGAGCCTAGAGGGTACAGGCAAATATAGCCACGAAAAGAAGGAACTCAAAAGAAAAGCTGCAATGAAGAAGAATACAAGCAATGAAAGAGTCAATAGTATTTGTGCAAAAGTACTGCAGGAAGCCCTGCCGATTTAGTTTTTTTGGCACCGTTATTAGCAATCTCATGAAGAGCTTTTGTGTTTCTTCCTTAGTGATTTTTAGTTCCGATGAGGAGATATATACTCTGAGCTTCTTTTTCTGTGTTAGATTTTGCTTTTAATTTGTTACCTTATTACTCAAGCTTTCTTTCTGATTGATGTTAAACTTATAAGATTTTTCGTAAACTCAATTTTCCCTGGTATGAAGTTTTTGGATTCTTTTTTGTTCGTGAAAAATTGGCTGAATAAAAGAATAGTTTCCCTTGAATGTTTTCACTTTCTTGTTATACATTTCGCGCCAAAGTGTCACGTTGTTCTTAGCCATACTTGATACGCCTAAAAAGGAAAGAATTTCACATCACATGACCGCTTTGTTAGAATAACTTTTAAAGAGAATTTTGCGCTTTGATGTTTTGATGGTTTGTAGCTGATTAGAGATATCTTGTTTCCACGAACTACTTGTTTCCACGAAGTCCCTATAGTTTCCACTGTTCCCTATAATCTTGTTTCGATTCAGTAACGATGAGGCAATTTCTGTCATGGCTATAATTTTTTTCAATGGTTTCAGAACCATGTCGCAATTTGTTTTCACGCCCTGCCAGTGAAAGACAGGTTAAAGAAACCCACTTTGAAACTGACCCTGAGACAGCAGTCCGTCTGAAAATTCAAGAGCAGAATCAAGATAAGAAGTTCGTGTTCTATTATGACAAAACAGCGGTAATCGTTCTCTTGAACAGTTCGATGTGGGTCCTCAGTACTACTGCAGAAAGCAAGCTGGCCTTGAAACCTGGAGATCAAATGAGGATTATCCACAAGTCTAAGGACCCCGAGGCAATTTTTTTGGGAAGAGGGAAATCAAAAGAGGCTCACAATCACCAAAAAGAGAGTCAAGACCGTCTATATAAAGGTTTAGAGCCACGGTTTTTGAATAATCAGTCTACTTCTCCGCCTACTGAAAAGCAAATTGAAGATGAGACCCTAGGAAGAAGCTCAATCATTGTCTTCGAGTCTCCATTCATGAATGACGCGGGAACGGCGAAACGTAAAAGCCCTAAGAAAAACTAAAGCAAGCGTGACCCGCCAAATCCCCAACAGCAAATGAGAGAAACACCAAGTGTAGCAGGTGGTTCTCAAGGGGCACCCAAGCTGCTGCTATTCGAAGCCAAGAAAACTTTAAAGCCGCAAGACAAAATTTTCGACAAGGCTAGTCCTTAAAGTTTATTTGTTTGTTTTAGCACTAGATTTTGGTCTTTGATTTTTCTTGAACACGAGAAATGGCAAAAGCGCTAAAGGAAAAGGTGTTCAAAATTAAATCAGTTGCTCAGTGGTGCTGATTCATGAAACGTTTTTGAAAACTTATTTTAAAAAGTGCACGAAATTTTTTGAGCTGTGAGTTTTAGATGATAGCAATGTTATATTTTTAAAGGGGTGTGGCGAGCCGGTGTGCGTGGCATTCAAAGATTTTGTTGCGGAACCCGAAACCAGAGTGTTCCGTGCTCATGCATTCAGCAAAGTTGTCGCGAAAAAAAGTGAAAAAAGCGGAGGAAGATCATCGAGGAGATAGGTGAAACGGTAACTGAACATTTCAAATTTAGATTAAGTCGTACAAATAGAGATATATATTTTTAATGAGAGTAATAATAATTAAAGTAGTATCAATAAAAATGGCAATAATAATAATAAAAATATTGCTTATTTACAAAATCCAAATCGAAAAATAGATGAATTTAAAATCCGAGTAAGTAATAACAATATTCAATAATCATCGGAAAAAT
This sequence comes from Convolutriloba macropyga, assembly GCF_964194025.1. NCBI lineage: Eukaryota > Metazoa > Xenacoelomorpha > Acoela > Convolutidae > Convolutriloba > Convolutriloba macropyga. The sequence goes on from NW_027452982.1 coordinate 82,965, forward strand.
AGTAAACGTATAATGTTCTTGAAAAAAGAAAAGTAGTACTGTTTGTTCTAGTTTGAAGATCTGAAGGAAGTAGCGCGGTTACAGAAGTTTGTTTTCCAATCGATTGATGCGGACAATGAACTCATGGCCAATTATCCCCCTACAAGGGTCAATTTTGGTGGCAAAAGTTTGATGGATCTGAAGGCAAACAAGTTTCCTTCACATCTTGGCCGCAGTCTTAGAGTTAAAATTGTTGGAATTAAGGGTTTAACTGAAGATATGATTGACGGTTCTAAGTCTCCAGTTCGATCCGAAGCTCCAATAGAAAAAACGATGAAGTTTAAAGGTAATTGTTTCCTTAAATCTGCATCCATCAATCTATCTAATTAACTAACGATTGCTGCAAATCAGCTGTTGTTATTCAATGCGTTTGTTAAATACTTATCAACTCAAAGTTGCTTATTGTTACATTCAATATCTGCGCTTCTGCTTTGAAAAGTTTTACTTTCCATCCACGTCCTTCTTAATTTTAAGATGTGGTAGTTTAGAAGTATCCACTCAGCCCTAATCTGGTTTTTCAAAAAGCGAAAGATGCTGCTAATCAGGCCAGTAGAGAGAGAAAAAGCTTCAATAGGAAAAATGACGTTGTCAAACCTTTTACAAGCGAAGTGTAAAGAAACTTTGAATTTGTAGCCAAGAAGTAGGATTATCGTCTTAACCCCAATTCAGTCACTCGAAAAATGTTTGTTGAAGTTAGAATATATTTGTTCTCCAGCAAATGCCTTCATGTACTTATGTCAATCTGTAAAGTGCGCCTGTACTTTGTCAGTTCTCGCGGGATGTATTTGTGTACTGCTGTTCATCCAGTGATACTTGTGTTTCTATAAATTAGCTTTGTATAGCTTTAGTCTAGAATCTTTAAAGATTTTGCAGTTGTCTCAAAAAGTTACTGATCTTAATTTTTCTCTGATTGAAATAGAGTATTATGCTGCCTCTATATTAATTTCGACGGCGGTTAACGCTTTTTCGTTCGATTCAGATGTCTAAATTTTGTTCTATTTTGTTTCTATAAATTAGCTTTGTATAGCTTTAGTCTAGAATCTTTAAAGATTTTGCAGTTGTCTCAAAAAGTTACTGATCTTAATTTTTCTCTGATTGAAATAGAGTATTATGCTGCCTCTATATTAATTTCCACGGCGGTTAACGCTTTTTCGTTCGATTCACATGTGTAAATTTTGTTCTTCTTTTTATCTTAGGATATATTCACTGACTTGAGGGATCTATGTTTTTGATAAAGGAAGGGAATAGACATGGAGTGGAGTTTTTCTTCGTACGCCTCCCTAACTATGCTGAGGTTACATATTATTGTTTTAAATGAGGTTTGGCGAAGTTGAATTCCTAATTTTTGCTCGTCGTTGTGCGTTGTTTGTTTATCAGCCTAAGTGTTATGCTAATGCAATCTTGTCGCTGGTCGTTCACGAGCAATTAGTCCGACGCTATTGGGTTATTTTTTAAAATCGCTCAGTTATGCTATGTTTCAATCACTGTTCAATCGAATGGTTCCAGGTATGGATGTTTGTGAACTTTTTTGTCAAGCAGAGGGTTTCATAGCACCTTTACATATCAACGATACTGAAAGAGAGCCTCATGCCCTCACTACTCTTATGTCACAAGAACAATTCAAGGCGCTTGAGCATGGAAATTGGAATTTTAAAAACTCTGTCTTGACGTTCGTACAATCTATTCGGCAGCCTACAATGACGGTTTTAGACTTGAGCCTGACAATTTTGGAGGTTTCTGCTTAAGAAATCGAAGTGGAAAAACCTTACCTACTGGAGAAATTCAAAATACAGTTGGATTGTTGGCAAAGAAACCAAAGAATAGAACTGTTGACGACTGGTCTCTCATGGAAGGTGAGAAATTAATGATAGGAATCGCAAAATGGGCTAACCACTCATGTGAACCCAATTGCGATTACTACATGAGCGGTGGCTATAATGGACACGAATGCGTCAGACTAAGGGCTTTGCGACCAATTGTAGACGGCGAAGAATTATTGACGTTCTACATCAGCAATTTTTTTTGGCGATAGCAACGCAGACTGCTTGTGTGGAAGCAGCTACACGGTAACCAGAATGTATCTTCAGATGAAACAATCAAAGACACTGTCCGTGAAATTTCTAAGAAACGATGCAGAAAATCTAAGCCCAGAATCTTAAAGCCAATCGTGACACCAAAATTGCATCTGGAGGAGATGATAAAGTTTTACGAAGATTGTTCAAACAGCAGCGAACTCTCTCCGGAATTTGAAGCGCCTTCAGATGTTCAGGACAATGGGAAATTGGACGAAATAGCTGCATATGTTCCTCCTGTAGATAGTAGTAAGAATCAACTTGTGGAGGATGAGATTGAAAGTGATTCATTTGAAGGACTAGCTAACTTTAATGAGTTTGTTGATTTAGGTGGCAGTTTTTTATCGGACACTAAAATAGCAGAAAGTAGTGGACTCAGTTTTAATGAAACTTTTTCCAGTATGCGTTTGCGAGAAGTGAATGAAGTATCTGCAGTTAATTTAATTGCGTCTCTTTTAGCTATTGTTGCGCGTCATAATTGTTCAGATGCCCTTCTGTTCGATCTTATAAAGAGAGACCAGGAAATATTTGATCATCAGACAATAACCCTTGGGCCGTCAAAACTAAGTTTAATGAATTCTCTTTTCTTTACCAGGAAGGAAAAAAAACTCTCGAAAATGGTGAATTGAATGTTGTAAAGTTTAGACAACTGCTTGTTGACATAGTTGAGGAACACATAGATGAAATGCTCTTTTATGCAGCCGATAAGATCTTCAACGAAGACTTGCATATGCCAGAGTTTCGAATTATTGGAAATAAACTAACTGTGCGGTTAATTGTAAATACAGATGCAGCTAACGTAAGCAAAAGTCCAGTCTCATCAGCGTGGCCTCTTTTTATCTCTGTTGCTGACCTTCCTCCTAAAAAACGCCAAATGTTTCAAAATACTGTTCTTGTCGCTTTGTTTGTTGGATCTGTTTATCCTGATCTCAACCAGATGTTCCAACACATGATCAATGAGCTCTCCTCCCCAACTTTTTAGAAAGTAGGTGAAAGAAAAATTGAGTTAGACTTCCAGACAATACTTTTGGTTGCCGATTTAATGTGAATGGCAAAGGTTCTCAAAATGAAGCAGTGTAACGGCTTCTACGGATGTACCTTGTGCACTCAACGTGGCTTTCACTTTGCGAGCTCTCATAGGTATCCCCACGATGAAAAGTTTGTGATGAGGTCCTACGAGTCGCATCTATTGAATTTGAGAGAGCTTGAAAAGGGCAGCATCAGAGAAATTCAGTTAAAACACGGTCGAAAAGCAGACGCTGGAGTGAGGACCCAAGTCGTCAAAGGAAGAAGTATATTACTCTCTTTAATTCCCAACCAACCTTTGTCATCCCCGATCGACCCAATGCACCAGCTTTTCTTGGGTTTTGCCAAAGACCTTCTCATTTATCTTTACGACAAGATGAGAGTGGAGCACCGTGGACAGTTGAATACTTTTCTGGGATCTGTTGCCCTTCCTATGGAGCTCGAGAACACCGTGCGAAGTTTAGAGGCTTTATCAAACATGAAAGCAACAGAGTTGAAAAGTATCCTCCTGTATTTATCTCCGGTTATTTTGCCCTCCTTTCTGTTTGGCGAGGACAAACGAAGCGACGAAGAAGATCTCAAGAAATTGGTCTTTGCCGTTCGTGAGTTATAGACTCGAGTAAAAATTCAGAGCTTTGTGAAACTCTTCTTGATGAGTTTTGCCTGAGTATGGCTGAAAAATGCAACAGAATGGAATCAATCAATTTCCACCTTTTACGACACCTAAGTTGGCAGGTTCGAAGTATTGGACCTCTTTTTACTACTTCTGCATTCATGTTCGAGTCTGCCAACAGGCTTCTCCTTGCCCCCTTACTGGAACGGTGAATCATTATCATATTTTGGTTCAACGTTTTATTCGATCAAAGTTACTGGCGACTATTGAAGTTCAATATGGTTGTCTAACTCAATCATTAAATGAGTTGTCCACAAAATAGCCATTCGATGAAGCAGTCGGAATAGTTGAAACAGAGGCTACCCAAAATTTTAGACGTGCGCATCCCCGAAAACGTCTGTTTTCTAGAATTCGTTATTCCTTCTTTTTAACATCATGAGCTTACGGTCATGGGTCGCGTGCTGACATATTTGTTGCGATCTCATTGAACAAAGACATACTGTTAAGTGAAATTCTTTTTTTCGATGAGGATGAAACAAAGAAGTGTGTTCTGCGAAAGAAGCATATTATCAGTAAGATTGAATTGGTAAGAGGTGCTTCCTCAGAGAGTGCAATCTTCGGTTTTGTTGTATCGGATTCTGAGGAGACTGTAGAAGTTCCTGTAGCCATGATTGCCTACAAACTGTTTCATTTTGTTTTCAAGGAGAAAAACTATTTAATGAAAATAATGCGACACTTCGAACACAATTGACTCCACTATGTACCTCGATCTTTAATTTTTGTTTATCTTTCTTGTGTTTCATTCAAACTGCTGAGATTTATTTTGACTCATTTGCTAATTCACACGAAATTGTTAGATAATTACTTTTCAGGTAAAATTTATTCGTATTGACTCAACTTTTCAAATCTTATTTTTCTGTGAAAGTGTATTGAGGAAAATATTCAAATCAATTGAGATCCTACGTAGGAGTGTGAAAGTCCAAATAGGTTCTAATGGAGGAGGAATTTTTGTTGTGGCTGGTCTGAGAAAAAAGTACTTAACACCTTGTCAGATTTCGAGCTCAAAATACTATCTTTACACAGTTTAACAAATAGTGTTTTTCGATATAGTGAAGGACTTATTCAAATCAATCGAGGGCCTAATTACGAGTGGGAAAGTCCAAATAGGTTCTAAAGGAGAAATTTTTGTTCTAGCTGGTCTGGGAAAAAGTACTTAACACGTTGTCAGACATCGTTCTCAAAATACTGTCTTTACACAGTTTAACAAATAGTGTTTTTCAATATAGTGAAGGACTTATTCAAATCAGTTGAGGGCCTACTTACGGGTGGGAAAGTCCAAATAGGTTCTAAGGGAGAAGGAAGTTTTGTTGTAGCTGGTCTGAAAAAAAAGTACTTAACACGTTGTCAGATTTCGCGCTCAAAATACTATCTTTACACAGTTTAACAAATAGTGTTTTTCAATATATTGAAGGACATATTCAAATCAATTGAGGGCCTGCTTACGAGTGGGAAAGTCCAAATAGGCTCTAAGGGAGAAGGAATTGTTGTTCTAGCTGGTCTGAGAAAAAAGATTGAGTGGCTGGTTGAAAAACAGATAGTGTGCTTTAAACAATAGGTAATTAAATAGTTTGAACAGCCGATTGTGTGGCTGACTGAAAAGCCGATTGCGTGGCTTAAACAATAAGTAGGTAAACAGCATTTGAACAGCCGATTTTTGTGGTTGGTTGAAAAACCGATAACGTCGTTTCAACAATAGGTAATTAAATAGTTTGAACAGCCGATTGTGTAGCTGACTGAAAAGCCGATTGTGTTGCTTAAGCAATAAGTAAAATAGCATTTGAACAGCCGATTGTGTGGCTGACTGAAAAACCGATTGTGTGGCTTAAGCAATAAGTAAAACAGCATTTGAACAGTCAATTCTGTGGCTGACTAAAAAGCCGATTGTTTGGCTTAAACAATAGGTAATTAAATAGTTTGAACAGCCGATTGTGTAGCTGACTGAAAAGTCGATTGTGTGGCTTAAACAATAAGCAGGAAAATAGCATTTGAACAGCCGATTGTGTGACTTATTGAAAAACCGATAGCGTGGTTTAACCAATAGGTAATTAAATAGTTTGAACAGCCGATTGTGTGGCTGACTGAAAAGCCAATTGTGTGGCTTAAACAATAAGTAGGAAAATAGCATTTGAACAGCCAATTGTGTGGCTGACTGAAAAGCCGATTGTGTGGCATGAACAGTAAGTAAATAAGCGTTTGAACAGCCGATTGTGTGGCTGGTTGAAAAACAGATAGCGTGGTTTAAACAATAGGTAATTAAATAGTTTGATCAACCGATTTTGTGGCTGACTGAAAAGATGATTGTGTGGCTTGAACAACATGTAGGTAAATAGCATTTGAACAGCCGATTGTGTGGCTGGTGGAAAAGCCGATTGTGTGGCTTAAACAATAAGTAAAATAGCATTTGAACAGCCGATTGTGTGGCTGACTGAAAAGCCGATTGTGGGGCTTAAACATTAAGTAAAATAGCATTTGAACAGCCGATTGTGTGGCTGACTGAAAAGCCGATTGTGTGGGCTTGGTATGGAGTATCCTTGTGTAGGTAGAGTGCAAAACAATAACAATTTTTGCTATAGATTGTCTAGGAAAAAAGTTAGTTTTTCATACGGGAATTCGCGAATTTCGAATTTCGCGATCAGCGATTTTCAACTATAGTTATTTTTGATTGGTTCAAGGAGTTGTTCAAATCAAACCAAACTGGGTAAGGAGTATCCCCTATGAAGTTAAAAAGTAAAGCAAAAGAATTTCCGCTATAGCTAGTCTAGGGAAAAGGCTAGGTTTTTCAATCGGAGATTTGCGAAATTCCCGATTAGCGCTCAAAATACTAGCCCATTAAAATCGATTGTGTGACTTGAACAATAAGTATATAAATGATACTAAATACGAAACCCGGGGCTGAGTGGTCCCGCATGAACCCGTGGTGGGTGGTCACAATTCACACATGGTGGCGTTCCCTGATATCAGGGAATGGGTGTAACCACTTTTACCGATGGCCCC
>NW_027452983.1:5000-11219 GCF_964194025.1 Convolutriloba macropyga
TTCCATTCAGTCATTAATTCCAACTTTCAAATGTTGTTGTTTCAGCTTTCGCTTACTAGAAGCAACATAATACTCGCTGCAATACAGACCTCGGGAAACCCTCACCGTGAATAAGGTTCACTCACATATTTCACTACATTTTGCGTGGGATTGGAGATGAGGCTACTCGTTCTTGCTCAGTACTAGGCTGAAAATTAACGAAACTTCGTTACAAACGTTCACATGTTGATGTTTCCGCTTTCGCGTACTCGAAACAACATAATACTAGTCTTTGTAATTTAGTTTCATAATTTCAACTGTTCTCATGCAGAATTTTTGCTCATTCTTATCCCAAATTTTGACCTGGCTACTAGTTACACTCCTTGTACTTATTGCAAAATGACCACAAATTTCAACAGCTTTCACATGTTGCTGTTTCGGCTTTCGCTTACTACAGTCAACATAATACTCGTTGCAAAATAAGTGCTCGGCATCTGCAATTTTCCAAAGACGAAGTTTCGCCAGTTCAATTTTCGCTCGCCAATTATGGCTACTAATTCACACGGTACTGAGCTCAACAACATTAAATTTGTTCAGCAAGACTTTCACATGTTGATGTTTTGGCTTTCGCCTACTAGAAGCAACATAATACTCGTCTTGTTAGCTCATTCAATGAGAATAGCTTTTCCCGTTGAGAATTTTTGCCTTCAATTGGCGTTGTAGTGAGTTTGGCTACTCAGATCACCAAATACTTGTGACAATTCGAACCAGAAATGTTTTCAATTTTCACATGCTGATGTTTCGGATTCAACCTACTAGAAGCAGCATAATACTTGTATTCAACAATTTCTGTATCAAATCCCAGTTTTCTCTGGTGCATCTTTGCCAAACTATTCCAAACTGCCTGAGTCTGAATACCAATTACAGGTACTAGTAAATGCACGTTACTAAGGACTATATAGTTCTAGGTTACTGTACACAACGACGTTCACATGTTGATGTTTCAGCTGCCGCTTACTAGAAACAACATAATACTTATCGTGCATACCTTTCCATAACTTGTCCTTTTCAGATGCATTAGTTTCCCTTTGTCTTGGCTTCTACAGTCAGACTGGCTACTAGTAACAGCACAGTACTAATCACATATCGTTCTACAGTTTGCAGACAACTTTCACATGTTGATGTTTCAGCTTTCGCCTACTAGAAACAACATAATACTCGCTGTATACATTTGTAGTTCTCTATGTAACTTTCATGTGAAGAAGTTTCGCCAGTCTTTTTGACTGTCTCAAATCTGAGTCATGCTTAGGCTACTAGTTGCTTCATAGTACTTATCGCCTCGAGATCATTGAACAAAACTTGATTTTCACATGTTGCTGTTTCAGCTTCCGCTTACTAGAAACAACATAATACTAGTCTCATTAAGTTCCGTCTCTTTGCAATTTTCTTATGAAGAAAATTCGCCATCACAATGACTCCAGCAGTTCTTGATCAAGGAATGCAATCATTGATCAGAATGCTATTATTTGAATCGGTTCTGCTTTAAGTGTTCCAATTTTATTGGAAGCACCAACAATAGAACATCAATGTGTTCAATCGAGAGTTATATAACCCTGAATCGGACGCAGTCAACAGCCGAAGCCGAGACCGCCTTTTGCGTTAGAGAGGTCGGTAAACAAATCTTGCGATTCATACCGAATTAACACATATAGCTGTGCTCCTCTTCGTAAAGCGAGCCAAGTGATCCCCTGTTGAAGGATGTATTTGGACCAATCTAGTAGCATTTGGTTTCCAACAAGCTCTCCCAAGTTAGCTTACTTATTGGGCTTTTCAACCAATTCGGTTGGCTACAAGCATCATCAAAGTACTAGCCACAGTTTGATCGCAAAATTCTACGACTTTCACATGTTGATGTTTCGGCTTGCGCTTAGCCTACTATAAGCAACATAATACTAGTCATATCATAGAGCGTGATCAGCTTGTGACGTTCTCATGATGAAGTTTCACCAACAGTGTCTCACTTCGAGCTTAAATCCAGCTACTAGTAACTACACAGTACTGACTGCAACGATAACTTTTATCTATACCTTTCACATGCTGCGCTTTCGGCCAGGGCCTACTAACGTCAACATAATACTCGATATAAACTTTTGTTCATGATGCAGCTTCCCCATGCAGAAGTTTCGCCTTCAAATGCTCTCTTGGCCATATGACGTAAGAAAAGGTTACTAGTAACATCACAGTACTAGCCACAGTTTGATTGCAAAATTCTACGACTTTCACATGTTGATGTTTCGGCTTGCGCTTAGCCTACTAGAAGCAACATAATACTAGTCATATCATAGAGCGTGATCAGCTTGTGACGTTCTCATGATGAAGTTTCACCAACAGTGTCTCATTTCGAGCTTAAATCCAGCTACTAGTAACTACACAGTACTGACTGCAACGCTAACTTTTATCTATACCTTTCACATGCTGCGCTTTCGGCCAGGGCCTACTAACGTCAACATAATACTCGATATAAACTTTTGTTCATGATGCAGCTTCCCCATGCAGAAGTTTCGCCTTCAAATGCTCTCTTGGCCATATGACGTAACACAAGGTTACTAGTAACATCACAGTACTAGCCACAATTTGATCGCAAAATTCTACGACTTTCACATGTTGATGTTTCGGCTTGCGCTTAGCCTACTATAAGCAACATAATACTAGTCATATCATAGAGCGTGATCAGCTTGTGACGTTCTCATGATGAAGTTTCACCAACAGTGTCTCACTTCGAGCTTAAATCCAGCTACTAGTAACTACACAGTACTGACTGCAACGATAACTTTTATCTATACCTTTCACATGCTGCGCTTTCGGCCAGGGCCTACTAACGTCAACATAATACTCGATATAAACTTTTGTTCATGATGCAGCTTCCCCATGCAGAAGTTTCGCCTTCAAATGCTCTCTTGGCCATATGACGTAAGAAAAGGTTACTAGTAACATCACAGTACTAGCCACAGTTTGATTGCAAAATTCTACGACTTTCACATGTTGATGTTTCGGCTTGCGCTTAGCCTACTAGAAGCAACATAATACTAGTCATATCATAGAGCGTGATCAGCTTGTGACGTTCTCATGATGAAGTTTCACCAACAGTGTCTCATTTCGAGCTTAAATCCAGCTACTAGTAACTACACAGTACTGACTGCAACGCTAACTTTTATCTATACCTTTCACATGCTGCGCTTTCGGCCAGGGCCTACTAACGTCAACATAATACTCGATATAAACTTTTGTTCATGATGCAGCTTCCCCATGCAGAAGTTTCGCCTTCAAATGCTCTCTTGGCCATATGACGTAACACAAGGTTACTAGTAACATCACAGTACTAGCCACAATTTGAATCGCAAAAATTCTACGACTTTCACATGTTGATGTTTCGGCTTGCGCTTAGCCTACTAGAAGCAACATAATACTAGTCATATCATGGAGCGTGATCAGCTTGTGACGTTCTCATGATGAAGTTTCACCAACAGTGTCTCATTTCGAGCTTAAATCCAGCTACTAGTAACTACACAGTACTGACTGCAACGATAACTTTTATCTATACCTTTCACATGCTGCGCTTTCGGCCAGGGCCTACTAATGTCAACATAATACTCGATATAAACTTTTGTTCATGATGCAGCTTCCCCATGCAGAAGTTTCGCCTTCAAATGCTCTCTTGGCCATATGACGTAACACAAGGTTACTAGTAACATCACAGTACTAGCCACAATTTGATCGCAAAATTCTACGACTTTCACATGTTGATGTTTCGGCTTGCGCTTAGCCTACTAGAAGCAACATAATACTAGTCATATCATAGAGCTTGATCAGCTTGTGACATTCTCATGATGAAGTTTTCACCAACAGTGTCTCATTTTGAGCTTAAATCCAGCTACTAGTAACTACACAGTACTGACTGCAACAATAACTTTTATCTATACCTTTCACATGCTGCGTTTTCGGCCAAGGCCTACTAACGTCAACATAATACTCGATATAAAATTTTTGATCATGATGCAGCTTTCCCATGCAGAAGTTTCGCCTTCAAATGCTCTCTTGGCCATATGACGGAACACCAGGTTACTAGTAACATCACAGTACTAGCCACAGTTTGATTGCAAAATTCTACGACTTTCACATGTTGATGTTTCGGCTTGCGCTTAGCCTACTAGAAGCAACATAATACTAGTCATATCATAGAGCGTGATCAGCTTGTGACGTTCTCATGATGAAGTTTCACCAATAGTGTTCATTCGAATTGGTTCTGCTTTAAGCTCTCCAATTGTTTTGGATGAACCAGTTTTGCCCTTCGAAGCCACTTTTGTGAGCTTTTGTGGGTCTTTACCAAGAGGATATACCTCAAGGCCTCTTTCAATTCCTTTAAGTTCTTTCAACTCCTTTACAGTTTCTAGGTTCACATAGCTGCAAACCTTATTTCTAGTTTTTAAGTCTGGCCAACTTGGGGAGAGTTGTGCAGACCGTGACCAATTCTAGTAGGATGCCACAACAAGAATGTGATCAACTTAGCTTGTCGATGAACCTGCCCCACATTCAAACAACTCTATCGCCTTTTCCTCGTATAGTTATATGCGAGGGCCTCTCATAGAGAGCGCTGTTAGCAACCTTTTCCACATAGACGATAAAGTTGTGAGTGTTTTGCACATGGCTGTTGTCATCACCACGTGACGAGTCAACTCAGCTTGACTCTCTACACTCCGACAAGCTTTGCACATACGCCTTTAGTTCAGTATGTGTCTTTAATCTGACTCCGGTGCCTCAAGCCGGAAAAATTGTCAGATTATGATCATTATCGGTTAGTCATCCCGATGCAAGATCGTATCGTACTGTCTTTGTCTACCTCCAGATTCCGAAGAACAGGAGGAGACTCTCCCAGACCTACATATCTGGGAGAATGTTCAGAGGGCGAGAAGCTGTGGATTACTCTCCCCTAAGAACTGACTAAAACTTTACCCTCGTCCAAGGTAAGTTTATTTTAGCTAGCCTTCTATGTAAAGGATCTGAGGCTAAGCTGTGTTTTTTCGAGCCTTTGGCTCGGAGCAAGTTCAGTGGGCGCCCCGAGTAGCTCAACTCTTTCCCACTGAACAGCGCAACGCTCTGTCACTCGCTGGGATTTTTGCGTGTCGGTTCTAACCACGCGACTTGTGGACCTTTTTAGGCCTTTCTCATTCACAAGTCTATAGCTGGGCTTCTATAACCCAGCTTCTGAGATCTAGATAGCTGCAGTTCTGCTAGGCTGCTTTTGCTAACTAGTCTCCCTTTAAGCAGTCCCTTGCCATGACTGCTGAACTATGTATCCACACAAGTAGTTTTTGAGCTCGATACATAATTCGAGATTGGTTGCCAAGCAATCTCTAGCGACAGAGCGTCATGCGCACTACAGACATGGCCTCTACCAGCAGCCATGCCCGAAGGAATCAATCACTGATCCTTCCGCAGGTTCCCCTACGGAAACCTTGTTACGACTTTTACTTCCTCTAGACAATTAAGCTCGATCCGCTTCATCCCGTTGCCGGAGACCGAAGTCCCAACAGTAGGAATTTGCAATTCTTGCTTAACTATCCAATCAGTAGTAGCGACGGGCGGTGTGTACAAAGGGCAGGGACGTAATCCCTATGAGTTGTTGACTCATAAGTACCAGGAATTCCTGGTTCACGTCTGCAAGTTACAACAGACGATCCCCTTGAAGCGCTGTACTTTTCTCTGATTGCCCAGTCCATTTCGGACCAAGGGCTGAGTACTCAATCTAAAAGTACACAGTGTAGCGCGCGTGCAGTCCAGAACATCTAAGGGCATCACAGACCTGTTATAGCCTCACTTCATCTGCGGTATTTAATTCCGCATAGTTCCTCTAAGAAGTGTTTGAATTCACATATAGTGAATTTCATTATTTAGATGGAGAAGATCTCGTTCGTTATCGGAATTAACCAGACAGATCACTCCACTAACTAAGAACGGCCATGCACCACCGCCCATATATCATGAAAGATATTCAATCTGTCAATCCTTAAGATGTCTGGACCGGGTGAGTTTTCCCGTGTTGAGTCAAATTAAGCCGCAGGCTCCACTCCTGGTGGTGCCCTTCCGTCAATTCCTTTAAGTTTCGATTTTGCAACCATACTTCCCCCGGAACCAATAAACTTTGGTTTCCCGGTTAATCTCTTGCCAAGTCAAGATCGACTT
>NW_027452984.1:0-55150 GCF_964194025.1 Convolutriloba macropyga
CTTCTGGTACCCACTCTTGCATTGACACGAGTAGCCCAAATCATAGTTAGTGCAGGTGGAATGCTCTTCGCAAGTTCCACTCTCATCGCACTCATCAACATCTAATAAAAATATCGAGTAAACTGTAGTAAAAATGATCTCGCTTATCAAAATAATTTAACTTGTTAAATAACTTGAAACGTTGCGTGGATCCGTGCCCTGATCGAGCCCGTGTCGAGGAATTTGTCAAAATTTATGTAAGAAATGCGCTGACAACTGCTGAAAAAAAAAATTTTTCAGCGGATAAATCTTACATATTAATCCGCTTAATCTGCTGAATTTTCAGCACCTTTCTTACATAATTTCAGCACTTTTCAGCACATTAAGTGGATAATTATGTAAGATTCAACTGCTGATAGATATAATTTTTCAGCGACTGTCAGCGCATTTCTTACAAAACTTTCAGTACTTATCTTACACAATATCAGCACTTATCTTATGCATTTTCAACAGTTTCCTTGCACAAGTTGAAACATTTTGAGTTGTTTTGTCTTCTGATATGATGAAAATGTGACACTTTTCAAATGGTCTGTTGTTCAAAACAAATGAATTTTCATTTTAATAAAAGCCACGCAGATTTTTTTTATTGATTCGTGGCTCTTCAAAAGTGCATAAGGTGAAGGATCCTACATGTTGACTACGTTATAAGCAATAGTGAGCAAAAAAAATGCACCTAAAATTATGTAAGAGGGTGTTTAATCATATGGTGATTTTATGTAAGAAATGCGCTGAAAAGCGCGGAAATATTTATTTTTTCAGCGGATTCACCACCAAATTCTCAATTTTCAGCGCATTCAGCACAAATCTTTCATAATTTCAGCACATTCAGCGGATTTCTTACAAAATTATCCGCTTACAGCTGCTGACCCCTCGACATATACCGTTACCTGTGTCGAGGTTTTTGGGTAAATTTTTGTAAGAAATGTGGTGAATGCGGTGAATTTTTGTAAGAAATGCGGTGATTGCGGTGAATGCCGTAAAAAAATTATTTCACCGCATTTCACCGCATTTCTTACAAAAAATCACCGCGAAATTCACCGCATTTCTTACAAAAATTCACCGCATATGATTTCCAAAGTTTACTCAATCTGATTTAAATTCACAAGAAATTTCAAAGATATAATTGACAGTTGGCGCAGTGGAGTAAGCAGTTGAAGGCCTGCAGGAGGTTTGAGGTTCGGACCCGTGTGGGGACGATTCTTTTTTGTAAGAATGCGCGGTGAAAATAAATAATTCACCGCGATTCACCGCATTCACTGCAAAAAGATGTAAGAAATACGCGGTGAAAATTATATTTTTTTCACCGCATTTAACCGCACTTCTTACGAAAATCCACCGCCAAACCTCGACCCGGGTAGGAGTGGACATATATCATTAAAAGTTGGTTAGAAAGGAGGAAATGTTGACAAATTAGAATTTCCCTCTTAGTTGACCTTTATTTCACCTCAGCTCCACCCTTACTCCACTCGAAAACCCTAAAGTGAACAGGGCTGATTTTAGTCCTTTTTTATATATTCATTTCATGGATTGAGCTTTGGCGGTGAATTTTTGTAGGAAATGCGGTGAAATGCGGTGAAAAAAATTTTTTCACCGAGTATTTCTTACATCTTTTTGCGGTGAATGCGGTGAACCGCGGTGAATTATTTTTTTTCACAGCGTTCTCAGTATTCTTACCAAAAAGAATCTTGCCACAGGGGTTGGGACCTTTGCCCTCCTGCATGCTTTCGACTGCGTATTCCACTGCGCCTACAGTCACTTACTTTGTTGATATTTCTTGCGAATTTAAACCAGATTGAGTAAACGTTGGAAAGCAAATGCGGTGAATTTTTGTAAGAAATGCGGTAAAATGTGGCGAATTATTTTTTTCACCGCTTTCACCGCATTTCTAACAAAAATGTACCCGAAAACGTCGACCCGGGTTATATATATTTTCATATATTTTTTCAGTTTTTCTCTAAAAAGTTGCTGAAAAACTGAAAAAGTGAGCATTTCAGTTTTTCACCGTTAAATTGAAATGCTCACTGTTAATTCCACCGTAATATTCTTCATTTTTAATTTCATTTAGTTTTTGATTTTCCACCGTTAATTCGACGCTTAAGAATTGGTGAAGTAACGGTGTAAAAATCTTTTTTGTCTACTCTTTCTCTGTGGACGCCTCGGCTCGTGTGGTTACTTGATTATGCTCACACCTTGTTTTGCTTCGATTCGCGCTTAAATATTTTTTGATTCCCTGAAAAGAAAAGGCGAACATACAGGCAGCAACATCTAAAAGTAATTCTTTCGACCAAACTTGTAGTGGGAGGAACTATATACTCAACTGGTTTTTTTTTTGTTCAGACAATTTTGGTCGATCGATATATTCGTCGTAGAGAAATGTGAGTGGTATCATTAAAGAGCTCGTCTAGCGTAGAATTCGAAATAAAAAAGATATTTTTTGAATTTCTTTTTTTTAGAGGAGTTATCGAGGATTAAAGGTTTGTGTGAACACGGTATAATTGTCATGATTTTGTTCACTTTTAGTGTAATTTGTCTCCAAAATATATTTTTTTAAAATAAAAACCTTAATTCAAAATTAAATATCACACTACAAAATGAACCAAATTTGAGTTTGCAATATAAGAAAGGCGATAAAAAAGACTAGTTCTGGTCTAATATGGAGTTTTATTATAAAAAAATTGAATTCCATTTCAGAGCTTTTTTTGGAAAACGTTTCGTGTTTTTTGTTTTTATTTTAAGTCACCTAGAAACTAGTCACTTTTATTATCGAGTTTCCTTTAATGACAAACCTCATTTACAGTCAAACGAAACCCAATAAACAAAAAAACTCCTTTTCAAGGAATTGCTTATGTTTTTTTTCTGTTCGACTTTGAAATTTCGTACTTCTGAATGAAATTTTGATTTTCTCTTTGAAGTTTTGCTGAATTTCTGGAGTCTTATGGCATAAACTCAGTGATTAAAAGTGCAACAAGTTTCAAAGAGAGCACTAACCATCTAATGCTTTGAAAGGACAGCTAATGGCTGTTAGGACTTTGAAAACGATTTTGCGAAGAACATTTTCATTAATAACCAATCAAAAACATATGTTCGTGAACTGTAAGTCAGCCGTAGCAATGACAGCACACATTCGTTTTGTAATGCAACCAAAGTTTAAGTGGTTAGCCGTTTTATCTTCTAACTATTGGTAATATGACCTCAATGCCACAAGATTTAAATTTTTTTTACTTTTTGGAAATTTTCATATTATTGGTTCCTCTTGAAATCTTATCACATTGTCTTGGTTTTGATAGCTTTTGTTGGCTCAAAAAAATTGTTCAAAGAAGCATGGCTAAGGTTTTTACGGAAAAGCTTATGGTTTAAATGGCTTCGACACTTTCTTCTCGCAATTTTCTACAGAATTTTTGGACTTTGCCTGTATCTGTTGTTGTTTTCTTAGTCAATGACTTATTGTAATGTCTTATTGGTGACTTGTGAATGCAAACATCCGTCTAATCCCATTGAGGCATAACTTAGCGTATTTATTTGCTTCCGTTGAAAGCTATTGAATTTAATGTCGATGATACTACGGTTTTTCTCAAAATGTTCGTGGTTTTAATGTATTTGTTCATATTTGATGAGTTTTCAAGTCAATTTGTTAAAACAAACAATCTCATGGCTCTTAAAACACAATTGAAAGTAAAATTTTTTTTAATCAAAAGTTTATACTTCAAAATAAACAATTTCATTGAATTTGCAGTTTTTGCCCGTTTTTTTACTCTTTAATTTGCCCTAATTTGCTGACCTGTCTCATAAACTTGTAATTGAGTATTAAACAAACGATGTTACCTAAAGTTGTCAATTTATAGCGAATAGTCTTAAATTTTATGTTATAAGACATTTTAAATGATTTTTCAGTTTTTTTTCGTTGTTCTATTAGTCAACTTAGAAATTTTTCTCGTCATTGAGAGGTGTTATCCAATTCTTTTTTATACAAAGAAATGTGTACTTATAATATGTTGCAGGTGGTGTTTTTTTGTTTGGCAATATGCGAATTCATAAAAAGTTTTGTGAGGGGTGTATTCTGTTTTGCCTTATTTTCTCTTTTTGAATCACATTCGCGGAATAATAGATCCTAATGATTTTCAAAGGTGGCCCAATTGAACTTATTCATCCTTTCAGTATAATTTTAGCAGAGTTAGTATATATAAAATTGAAATGAAAATACATAATATTCAGATAACAGCTTGCTGGCTTCAAAAATTTGTGTTTTCGCAATGTTTGTATTTTGTTGCGTGTAATTTTTTGAGTTTTTCTGCATCTTCAGTGCTTTCATATGGCCTGGTCTAATCAAAGACAAGTTTTTTGGTTTCAAAATGACTTTTGTGTAAATTTATTATAAATTTTTTCAGAGTTTTGAAAATATTTGGTTAAAAAGTGAAGTTTGATTCTTGAATTTCAGATCATTATTTCTTCTTTTTGTCTATTGTTACCTAGTCTCATTAGGGAAAATTTCCATCTGCTGTATAATTAGGAAAAAGTAAGTTTTTGTTTACGGTTTTATCTGATTGCTTTTTGACGTTGTTAAAAAGGGCCTTTGAATTTAGATATTAAATTTTTTCAATGAAATTTTTGTTTTTGTTTCTTTTGTTGTTTGTTTCTTTTCTCGTATACTTTTTAATGGCTTTTCAATTCTCATAAAAGCTGTAATGGGGCATGGTATTAAGTTATTCAATTATTAATTAGGTTGCGTAACGATTTTTTTAAACTCAATCTTCTACTTTTGTTATATGTTCATTTGGTTGACAATTTAGCCAAAAATGTAGATGAGCTCGGCTCTGAACATCAAGTGCGAACACATATTAACAAACATCCTTGTTGAATTCATTTTGCAAACTAACAAGGCTCAAATTCAACATCATAAGCTTCGTTGTTAATTGCGCTCCACTTTGTTCTACTTTCTGAATCAGTAACATCATTTCGTTGCCCAAAATCACATTTGCATGAGTATATATACTCAACAATATCGCTGTATACCGCACACTTGTATTAAAATCAGGATGGTAAGCAAGAGCGAATAAGTCCGACGTGCACAAATTTTGGTAAATAGTTCGGTAATTTTTGTATTCTACAGTGTGCGCAATCTAGCGACAAGTGTAATTAACTCTAATCCATTAATCAGTTCGGGAAATGAGTTGCAAATTTTCGCATTGCTATTGTCGCTAGAATGCGCATCAAAGGAGGTAACGAAAATAGCGACGAAGAAACGGCAATTTTGACGGTGATATTCTCGATATTTGCAATATTATTCGCAACCAGTCAATTGTGATTTTTTCGCTTTATTTTACAATTTGGCAAAAAGTCTTAACAATGCTCAATTTATTGTACTGGACTCAACATTCTGTATGCATGAGTGGATTTCTGATTTTCTTCTCCGACTTTCCAAAAAATTGGTCGTTTGTATTCTATTCAAGAATAGCCCTTTTTTAAATGAAATTGAACATATCCGACTCACCTTCTAATTCCTAGCACGCATCAATTTTTCAATGAGGACGAAATCAGAGCCGCACGTGGCGTGAATCAAACATTTGTGCAGTTTAAAATGAATACAATGAGAAAAAAATTTAAACTTCTAATTTTTGTTTTCGAATGCTACAAACTTTGTTCATAGCAAGAAATTGTTCTTGTGACAAAATTGAGACATAATTATCAACTTTCAGAAGTGGTTCGCCTGAAGAAAATGTGAATCTATTTTGCAGTAATCTGCATGCTCTCACCTTTGCATTTTGCGTCATCTTGTGGATCTTGAATTGAGCCATTTAGACATTGTGTGCATTGGAATCCTCCGAACACGTCCGAGCAGCCTTTCAGTTGTTCTCTTTCACAATATTCAGCTCCTTTGCCAACACAGTTCCAAAACACCTCTGAAATACAATTCTAATTGCAAACTTGTCGCTTGTATTTAACGGACTATTTAAATGCAACAAACTGCTAGCCGAGTAATAATCTATCAGCCTTTAGTGCTGTCTGAATTTTAGATGTTCTCTGAAATATTTGTTTGTTCAAAATAAACTTGTTTCATTCAAAAACATTCTGCGCTCGTCGCACATTTGAAATGACGGGCAGATGAACGCGGTATGCGCAATCTTTTGACACCTTAAATACAATTAGGCGCGAAGAGTTGTTCTTTATTCTTTTTAACTATGTTACCAATACTGAAATATTTCAGCAGTGTACTCAATGACACTTCATAGAGTATTGCGACCAAGTTTTTTATTAATATTCAAGCTTCATTGGAACAATGCAAACAATTTTAGCAAGTATTTTTGATGAAATTTAATTGTTTTAAAAAACAATTGCGGCTATTTTGTCTGAAGCTGCTGTTTCACTGTTCAAATAGATTGATTTTTTCTTGAGCTCAAGACAATAATAATTGTGTGAGAAATTTTGTAACAACAGAAAATTGTGTAAAAAATAGATAGTTAGATTATCTTCGGTTTTCAAACTACTGACTTCATTAGTAGCTCAAACATTAATACCCCGTGATTAGACGCTGCTGATAATGCTCATGGCCGAAAGGTTATTTCGAGAAGTTTTTCTCCATGACAGTCTCTCCTCCTTTCCCCAATAAACAGAACCCACCACCTACATACCCTCACCTATGTACCCCGATACCTAATCCCCCCCTCCCCACCCACCTAACCTCATCCCCTCCCCTCTACCTACCCACCACCCATCTAACCCGCCCCCACCTACCTACTACCTAGTACCTCGCCACCCGCATGTCTACTCTCCACCGTCTATTTACCGTCCCCCGTCTATACTTAAACCCCTCCTTACCTAGCCTCTCCCACCTACCACATCCCCACACGTACCCCTATAGTTCTATTAGGCAATCTTTTCTCTTTGATGTTTCCAATATAGGTAAAACACCGGCTCCTTCCCTTTGATATTTTTGATCTAGAGCTTATACACCCTGTCCATACCTTAGCCTATAGAAAGACCCAAATAATCTAGTAGAGGGCTCAATATTGACCAAAATTACACAGTCGAGGTTCTTAGTTAAGGTCCAGCAAAAGTCTTTTCATGAGTCCAGCAAAGTGTTTTCATTGGACTTCATAGTCAAGCACGGTCTTTTCATGAGTTGATCAAAAGTCATTTCATAGGGATGTTGGGTAAAGCATGCTTTTTTTTCTTGGGTCGAGTAAAAGTCTTCTCATAAGTCTGCTTTTTTGTAGAAATTTGAAAAAATATGTATATTTTTGATTGACAGAATGAAGCAGGAATGGAGCAAAGCTAGACAGCATTGCTCCACTGCAGTCCAACTTAAAACATAGTAGAAAAACTGACAAAGGTCTTCAGAAAATCTGCAACTTTGAAGATAAAGCAGTTATCACATCTCTATTATAATACCACATTAATTGATTGAATGAAGCCAGGCAGTTGAATTAAAATGATCTTCCTCGCATTCGCCATCATGACGAAAGTGTGGCGTTATTCGGTTGTTTTCCTTCTAAATTTGTTAATTATCATAATTTTTGTGAAAAAAAGCGCATTTTGGACAGATTGATAGTTCTTCAGAATCTGAAATAGCATACATGCGGACTACATTATAAGCAATAGTGAGCAATGAAAAAGCACGTAAAAGTTTTTAGGCAAAAATGCAGACGCATGAAAAGATTTTTGCCCGATCAATGATTTGTCAATAAATATAACCTGGTATAAAAACGCGTGAAAAGACTTTTTCTTGACTAATGTTTTGACTTTTGATCGGCCCAACTTTGTCTCCTCGAAAGTTTTGGTTGTTTGGTTGAGGAAAAGTCAAGAGCTGAATTTTGGTCGAGCAAAGCTCCAGCTTCACTTTTTGGGTCAACACGGGCTACACAATTTCCAGGACGACAAAACCTAGGTCGAGCATTATTCCAGCGTAACTTTTTGGGTCGAGCAATTGTCCAGAGCGGCAAAATAGACGATAGAATACCCGAAGCGACTCGAAGAGTCGTGCGACCCCTAGTCTATAGACCAGGGATCGCACGACTCTTTGAGTCGCTTCGGGTATTCTATAGGCTATTTTTTAAAACAAAAAAATAAAACAGAAGAAATGCACAGTGGAATTGATGACAACTGACACCATGGCAGAAGAAGAGAATCCTAAACAAGAGACAACGGTTACAAGGACGGGATTTTGTCCAAAAACATCTGGGCTTCACGCCGAGTCATTATCAGAATTAGGCAAGGCTAATTGCGCTCTAATATTACCGGTACTCAAAACTACAACATGACACAAACAGCAATCTGATTGTCTCGGGTAAGGAATCCAAAACATGACCAAGGGTTAATCGCTTGCATGAAATTCCTGCAAGTAAACTAACCTCGCATGATCCCAACATGAAACAGCATCTGTTTGTAATGAATGCAGCTGGTCTCTCCAACATCAACTATCACTCGACACACTTCACCCACTGGCTCAACAGCTGAGGAGATGAATGACCTCCAGTCCCTGGATTGGTCCAAACCCAAGCCACACAAACCACTCTCCACACAAAATATTCCCACTGACCAATGAAATAACTTCATTTTCAAAACACAATCTGATTGGTTAATCCCAGAGTGATACAGTTGAACTGCATTGTATATGGGTGACTTGGGAACTGTAAAGTCACACAATTGTACCGTGTCTTTACACGATGAGCAAAGGAGTAATTTGATTGAGTATGACACCACAATGAAAATGGCTCTTAACATTTTATGAATTTACGTTCGCTCTGGTTCTAGCAATAGAGAAATCAATGGATAAAATTTACTCTTTAGTTCAGAATTCAGGAATCAAAGAAGGTCAACTTTGTTTACGTTTTCATGGAGAGACGGCGTGGTTTCCAATTACAATCATATTCTGCTGCAAGTAGGTCTGTAGAGTCATTTAAGGATAGCTGAAGAGGGTTCTCTGAGTGAAGATGTTTCGAGTGCAGAATGTTTTCCTTTGAAGCTCGATGTAGAAATCAAAGCCGACGGTTAGCATTCTCATCAAAACTTTTTTCTTTCTTTTTAAAGAGATTAATATACTGTCGTTGTCCTACATTCTAAGTGCGATTGCCCAGATGGGATAAATATGAACTATAATATACCGAATCTGCATTTTACACCTCCCAGACTGCGAATATATCTCCCTGGACAAAAAATGTTTTAAATAAGATGATTGAGTGAAAACACTCTGATTAGTCCAAAACAGAATTTTCAGATTCTCAGTCGTCTGATGAACCAAACTCTTGGCTCCTATGAGCCGAAAAACTCTAGGATGTATGTATTATCAGGTACTCAAAATTTTACTGAAGGACAATGAAAATGAACTTTCAAGAGAACAACTTTTGAAAAAAATACTAGCACCATTTTTATTATAAATCAGTAATGAATCATGCTACTTCAACAGTGTTTTCTACAAAGCCCAAATTTTTGGTCAAGGCATTGAACACACACCTCATACTAAAAGTAAAAGACAAAAATGTGCCCATGCTTGGCCCTGACCTACTTAATGCCCATTTCGGTGCCCATTTCACGATATGATCTCTAAGCTTGTTTTTGCACTTAACGGCATGCATTTTAGAATCAATTGATATCAATTTCCTTAATGCACTTTTTTCAAATGAAATTTGTGAGCAGAGACCAAAGTGAAGAGAATTTATTAGTTAGTGTTAACATAAAAATAATTTAAAATTTTAGTTCTACGTTGGATTTCAATTTTCGTTTTTGGTTTTCCCGAAGACTATAGCTGCAAATTTGGATAATTGATTAATAATTTGTTAGCATTGTGCCCGTGATTACCAAAGTGCTTTTCTTAGAAACTGTGTAGAGATCATTGATATACAAAATGAACAAAAAAGGGCCCAGGAGAGAGCCCTGTATTCGGCCACAATTTATTTAATTTTCTTTGTTTTCTCGCATGCTGCAAGTACAAATTGGATGCTGCCAGTTCGATTACTCTTTAATAGCTCTAAAAATGAACATCTGATTTCATTTTTTTCCAGTTTCTACAACAACATATTATGATCTTTTCTATCGAACGCTTTGCTTAAGTAAAAAAAACTAGCTTTGGCAACGGCATGCTCTCATGACATTTTAGAATTTAATCTTTACTGACTGCATGCTTAGAAAACTAATTTCTACGCAAAGTTTAATCACATTCTTCTGTAAGAACCTCTCCAAAATTTTACTTATTGTACTCAGTAAGCTAATAATTTTATAATTATCACGATCAGTCTTATCGTTTTTCCTATATAAGGGTAATTTCGTGGCTAATTTTTATGAATCAGGGAAGGGTAATTCATAGCAAAAATTTTTGAATGAGGAAAAATAGCTAGAGCAATCAGCAGTATACAGTTTTAACAAGATAACACTCAATTATGGGTGGACAGCAATCAAAATTTTGTTTGATATTCCCATTATGCCTTTCATCAGCTCTTTTCTTACTTTTCAGTTTTGCCAAGATTTTTCTAACCTCTGATTCATTTTTTTCCGTGAAATACCATTCGTTTTTGTATATTGTTTTCTAGCGGCTTTTCCAGTTCATAAATTTTTAGTTTCATAAATTTAGTTTTGTACCTATTGGAACAAAATAATCGTTCGTGTCAACAAGATTGTGAAGATGGGTGATACTTTTTTCTCTGAGGGGTTCTTAGTGTCCTATAAATCCTAATTGAGCTCCAATTTTCACCTAAATTTTTGAAATTATCACGTCCTTTTCCGTTTCTTACCAAATTAGATTACTTGTTTGTATACGCAAGCAGCTAGTTTCGGTTTCTAAAGTCGGCTCTGCGATTCAATATTGAAACGATTGGTCTCTCTTTACAAGTGCGTTTTTGATTTCATTTGTGATTCAGCTGGAAGGATTGGGATTATTGGTTGTTCTAAAAGCCTTTTCAGACGCAAATGTGTTCACGTTCTGAAACGTTTATTTCAATTAGTGTACTTATTTAATCATTAGCTTCCAAATTTTCAGGATTCTTCTTTATTTTCTGGTCTGACACAAAAATATTTCCGCTGTTTATCTGTTTTGATTTTTCCCAAATTTCGCTTGCTCGCAGATGGTTGAATCACTTTTAATGTATGTTTTTGACGAAGTAAGTTCAGCAGTTAATACAAAATGATTGCTGAGTCTATTCGTTAGCGTTTCAGCTTTAATAATGGTTTTTGTTGCAGTTTTAGCTCTCTTTGTGATATCTTTTTGAAATCTCCGAAGATTAAAACTTCCTGTTTTGAAAATTTGAAAAAGTAGAGACCACATTTCAGCTTACGTTCAAAATCGGTCAACTTCAATGGCGTAAGTCCATAGGTTACGCGGCCATTATGCAAACGCTTTTGATGATGTTTCACTTGTAATTTTTAGCACTCAGTATCTGTGTTGTGTCCTGGATTGAATATTGAAGGGTTTCCTTAATGTTAAAAGCTACCCTGCTTGACGATCGCTTAGCGTTAGTCTCGGGCTTGTCACTTATGTCTGATAACGTGGTAGACCTTACTCGTCAGGGAGGTCACTGTCTTTTTAACTCTTCTCGGTTAAACCAATCAAATCAGAATTTTGTTCTGAAGTATTATCAAAAACTACTGAAACAGCATGATGTTTTTCAACGACTGAGATAGTTCTCAAAGACTGAGCTAAATCTTCATTGCTCAGACTACATGAAAAGTTAATTCAAATTTCAATTTTATATTTTTTAACAGCGAAGAACATTATTCAAATAATTAAAAAAATACTTTCTCAGCCAGGCAGCTTAATTGGTCAAGTTTGTTAGTTTGCTTTGCATCAAATTGTCTTGAGGTGATTCAAAAACCAACTGTTGACTTCTTTTCAATTGTATATAGGGATCCAATGACAGCGTCTCTACTGTTTCCATACTTCATTCATTTAAGTACTTTCATTAGTTCACACAAAAGTTCATTCTGTTGTCGACTGCTAACTGGATACCAACTTCTGACTTTCTCAGTGAACTTAACTGGAATGTTGTTTTGCTCGTGGTTCTCAGATGATCCTTTTTTCTGCAATAGTTATACCAGGTCTCTATCACTATCCTTTAGACAATCTCCTCAGCGAAATGTTACCTTGAAAGTGAATGTTTGCCCCAATCAATTGCAATTACACCTTATCAAATCACGCCGGTGGTTTTAAAAAATTTAACGATTATTGGTTTTCCTATACTTTTCCCAAGTAAGTAAGGGTACTCCGCAACGTCATCAGTTTCAATTGGACTGAGTAGTGACATGATTAGCTCCACAGTTTTGTGTATTAGGTAATCACAATCATTCTCTACCACATGAAAACTCAGACTCATATAAAATGAGTAATGCTCCAGTTTGGCAAAGAATTCGCAAGCTCCTCCTTTTCTCTCCTTTTTACCTCCTTAGTGGAACGATTATGTACCGCATGATTAGTATTTTGAATTGAAGTGGAAATTTTCGAAGCAATTGCCCCACATGAATTTTGTTTTGAGTTTACTTAAATGAAATAATTTGGACGCCATTGTTGATCGGCTAATTGTGAGTTTGTGGTGTGAGGACCCGTTACTATTCAGTGCTTCATTTTTTTTATAAGAAGGAGATCGGGATACAATACTAATAATAACATCTTTTTTGTAGATCGTGATCTCCCTTTAATAGGGCGCTTGGTGGCAGAATTGCTAAAAATGCGGCCGTATTTGATTCGAGGCGCAAAATCGATTTTGAGAGATTTTATATCCAAACCACTCGGTTTCAGTTTTGGTGAAATGACTTTTCGGGAGACTGATCCAAAAATTTTCTTTTTCTAGTACATTTAGGCATCGAATTACATGTTTTAGATGTCCTTATTAAGACAAGGACATACTAATATGATATCGTTCACTGAATTACTTTATATATATGTGTATAAACATATATATATATATATATATATATATATATATATATATATATATATAAATACATATAAATATATATATATATATATATATATGTGAGTGTGTATTTAAATATAAAGATTTATATGAATATATATATATATATATATATATATATATATATATATATATATATATATGTATATATATAATTAAGTACATGGTACATTGCTTTTTGAAAAGCCGCCGGTATACCTTTTAGACCATAAAAACTGGTTTTAATTTTGTACGTACCTATTGAATCACATTTGATATTGAAGATACAACATTTTATCTTATTTTAAATCACATGGAGCTGACTATATGCATATTTCATGTCGATTGTACAAAAGTATGATTTTTGAACGTTTTCAGTTTTAGTGAGATGTTGTGAACCAGAATCGATAAGCATTTCAATATAGCGCATATCATTTTTATTATTATGGGTAATTTTATTCAGGACTTTGGAGTCTAATTCCAATTTATTTGGATTATCTTTTCTGCAGTAAGGATTACAACAAATTGAGTTTTTAATTACAACAAATTTTTCATTTCAGCCTTCTTTTTGGAGGCGATTCAATTTTCCGTAATTTTTGGTTGTATAAATATCCGAACCCGTCTACGTTTTTGCTGTTTTGGTGTACCACGTTCGGGGAATTTCAATTTTGTGATGTGTGATTTGATTAATCCAATTCCTGAAATTAAAACCCGGAAGCAGTCACACTATTGTCTGTTTTATTGTTTACTGGGTAAGATGGGAAAATTATTAATTGATTTACTGTAAGTTGTTTGCTGCTATTTGACTGCCAGTCCAAAATCTTTGAACAGATCTTGTCTGTCAATTACCTACGATCGTCCTTAACTATTGTTATTACCGTGTCTGGGCGTTCCCAATTGTTACATTCAGCAGAAGTCCTTAGTCTGCAAAACTTTTCTGTTTCATTGGCAATTGTTTTGAATTTTTTGTCTGGTGTGTGAATCTACTCTGCAGTTGGAGTATCCGCTTGAGTTTTAATAGCCAAGCTTCAATTTAATAATGCTACAAGAACTCCTTGAATCAAAAATTGCCGCGATGAAGAACTTGCAAAACTGTATCGTTATAATCAAAGTCTGTACTTTGGTAGCAATATCACTGGAAATTGCGGCAACATAAGTCATCTTCTGATGTATTGTTGTAAGTGCAGTTGTATTTTTGATTATAGAGTTCCCAATAACTTATGATGTAGTTTATGGTTTCCTCTGTATCATCATCGTTTGCCTGATCGTTCTCAATTTGATTGATATTTGTTTATGCCATCTGCTTTTGTTGTTTATTTGTATTACGACAAGATGATTGGCAATTCCGCAATTATTACAGTTTTTTCCTTGATTAGGTCATTTCTGTCGGAGTGCTATTCCATCCCTGACCGCAATTGCAGCAATTATCGGTCGATTGAATATGTGTGATACCATTTAAGTTGCGATTGAAGTACTGACTATTTTAACGGTTAGTCGCCGTACAATTTGTGTTTCTAAAATTTGTCAGCGTAATTACCAACATACTGTTCTTGTTCCGACTGTGATTTGTTTGTTGTTGGTTTTTTGATCACCATATTCTCTCTGTATTGCGCTTTTTAAGGGTATAATATTTCGCGAAAAAGTTATTTTCGGGTATCAAACTCAGTCAATATGGTGTCGGAAAAATCAGGAATGATTGAGTCCTCCTTGTTGCTCATTTCACATTCCTGTTACTTCAAATGACTATAGAAAATTTCAACTGCCTCTCATTTTTGCTATTTCAATGAGAAAAATACCAAACTCTCATAATTTATATTTCTATTGCGGATGAAAGACTCCTCCGTTGCTTTTAACAATTGTTTGGTCGTTTATCTCTCAATCTCCAGCTTGGTATGTTCCTTGTTGAAAATGCGTCTTCATTGTGTTAAAATAGAGAAGTAGAGCGTCCATACAACCCAATTTGAACAAGTTTCACAGCAATTCTGCCAATTGATCTTCAATTGCGCGTTTCGTGTATGTCTGTACCGCTCAGATTGTTGAGTGTGTACCTCAAATTGCTCTTCGTAGACCAGTTCTTCAAGATAGAAGATTTTAGTTGGTAGAACTTGAACCAATTTATCAAAATTGATGTTTTCCTTTATCAAAATTTATCAAAGACAGCATTTACATGGAGCGGTCTCTTGCGAGATTCCTTCGTTGACTGCGCCACGTTGTGAACGCTTTCGTCATGCAATTGGTTCTATGACTATGGTGAGAGGATTTTGCGGTGCAAATGACACTTTTACTTTTAGGCGAACCTTTTATTATGTTATTGGATGGAAGTTGCGACATGGCTGTGTCTACTCAAATTTAATTGAACAAAAATGGAGCAATTGATAAATGAGCAAGTTAGAACAATGATAATATTTAGACCAAGAATAAGGGAAAGGGACTTTGATCAAAATCAACCATGCAGCAAAGAGTGACAAAATGTACATCAGAAACTGTTTAGGATATGAAAAGACAAATCGTTCACGATATGTTGTCTGCAATAAGAATAGCTAAAAATGACAAAAAAGCTTAGGAATTTCCTGACAGTGTCATGAACGTTCAACTCCCCCATCCGTTGAAGCATTTTGCAGTAATGAGTTTGCACTGTGGCCAGACTCTAGAAAGATAGCATTTCTGTAATTAAAAAT
Organism: Convolutriloba macropyga; assembly: GCF_964194025.1. Taxonomy (NCBI): domain Eukaryota; kingdom Metazoa; phylum Xenacoelomorpha; order Acoela; family Convolutidae; genus Convolutriloba; species Convolutriloba macropyga. The sequence goes on from NW_027452984.1 coordinate 15,593, forward strand.
CTTTCTCTAGTTGTATATTGTTAACTCTGTTTTGGAACAGTATATCCTAACAGCACCAAATCCCTCAAGATGTTCAACTAATGATAAGGGAAATGTTAGTCTGAAAACAGACTGGATATAACATATTTCATAATTAGCATAAAAAATCCATGACAAAAAAATATTTGAAAATCATTCTGAAACTGAGAGCTATGCAACAAGAATATAGATGAAGGTAATTAATATCGTTAAATTTTGTTGATAACTAGTTTTTAATAAACTAAGTATTTTATAAAAATTTTTGTAAGAACGTTTTCGCAATATCTAGCATCATCAGGTAAAATGCAACTCAAAACTATTTTATTTACAATCAAAGCGATGTCAATTCAATTAATAAACAAAACAGTAGAGTAAGCGGTTTTAGAATGTTGTTTATTGTTGAATCAAAATTTTCTGAAGTTTCGTTTTGCAATTGGTTTTCAATTTTTTAATCAAGAGGTTTGATTTCAGATTTTTGAATTTCTTAATGATTTTTTACGTTTTTGGTCGCATTTTGGAACATTTCAATATTTTGATTTGCCGATATGTAATTTTCGAATTAATCATTTTGACAATTGTTTATTAGTATTTCAATGTTAACTCCTGGTTTTGGTACTCATCGGGCGCGTTCAGCAATGGCTTCCTTTGTACTTTATGTATTGCTTCGAGAGTCTTGAGTTTTTGTGGCACACTAATCTATTATACACCAATCAAACGCGCGTGATTTGCCAAGATAATTGCTTACATGCTGACCTACCTGTGGGTTCCTTTGAAGATCTGCCACCCGCGTGGAGATTTTTTCCAATGTCCGTTGGCATTTGGTACAACTTAACGGAGACATTTTTCGTTCATCAACGTAGACGGCCATATCCAGAAAGGCAAGTTTGTGTTTTTCGTCCATTTTTTCCATTGTGATCTGTAATTTTTTCTGCAAATTGTTTTCTAATTGAAGCAAATCATTGGGGTTGCTTTTCACTGTGCAAATTATGTCATCTATAAATCTTTCAATTCGTTTTTTAGCTTGGTTATCATTTTGTGAGTTTTCAAATTCAAAACATTTTCAAACATCATATCCCTTTGTTTCGTATCGCTCCTGACTTTTTATTTTACCGGTAAAATTTATGTTATACCAGTTCTGACAGTTTTCGCACTCGACGCCCTTGCTATTTCAAACAATTTTGTTTGACACCTGAGACAATTCAGAATAAAATTTTTAAGTTTCCTCAGAGATCATCTCGACCTCAGCACTAATTTTTTTCAAAATTCTAAACCATCCTATTTGTGGCCAAGATATTTGCCAGAGAAACCCCCATTGCTAAACCATCCTTTTACAGTATCAGCTACTATTAAACTTATAATAAACGTTTATGACTGTTAGTTTCAGTTGGAGCTTAAGTGTCAATCTTTAAAAACTGGGAGGGGTGTCTTCGGAGTAAGGACACCGTAGAGCAACTCCGTAGACGAGAACAATGCTGCATAAATTTTTGACGTCTAGTGATACAATTTTCTCTTCCACCTCAAGCTCAAGATATAAAAGTTTTTTTCTCGCTATAGGGCTCGAAGTTTCGATGTTAGCTCAAAAAGGAGTACAAAAAGGAGTACAAAATTGTTTAAATTGCTGTAAGAGTTTCAATGAATAGATAAAAATTAAGCATTGACCTTTTTTTCGTATGAATTTATGCCAATTGATGCTGTCTTGCTGGCTGTGTGCCAGTGGTTTATTTTTTTTGATAAAATTTTTGCGTAATGCGATCTTGTTTTTCCATTTCAAGTAATTTTAGGCTATTATTTTTTTCTTTTTGAGTTTTATCTCGTCATTTGTTGTTTCTATCACCAAGAATTGAGGATAGTTGAGTATTTTGTTCGTTTCAGATTGATTCGTTTTCTTTATGGCACAAATTACACTAACCTTATTAAATAACGTACAGATAAATTCTCATTCTCATTAGAAAAATCTGCCTCCCTTGGTAGTCCTTTAGCGTCTAAGTTTTTGCTGCTTTGCAATATAACTTTCGTGGAATTTCAATTTTGTGACTAGTGATATGATTAATGGAAGTCTTTGAATAAAACGCAGAAATCGCAACGCTATTGACTGTTTTATTGTACACTGGTTTGGATAAGATACATTATTAAGGGATTTACCGATAGTTGTTTGCTGCTGTTTGTCTGCCATTCCAAGATGTTTGAACAGATTTTGTACCACAATTGCTTTGTGATCGTCCTCAGCAAGGGTTGTCACCACTTCTGGGTGCTCCCATTGGTCACATTCAGCAGAAGTCCCTAGTCTGCCAAACTTTTTTGATTTCTTTGCAATTTTTTTGAATTTTTTTGTCTGGTGTGTGAATCTACTCTGCAGTTGGAGTATCCGCTGGAATTTTAATCGTCAAGTTTCAATTAATTATGCTACAAGAACTCCTTGAATCATACATTGCCGCAATGAAGACCTTGCAAACTGTATCGTTATAATCAAACTCTCCACTTTGGTAGCAATATCAATGGGAATTGCGGCAGCGTGAGTCATCCTCTGATGTACTATCGTAAGTGCAGTTGTATTTTTGATTATAGAATTCTCAATAACCTATGACGTAGTTTACAGTTTCCTCTTTATCGTCATTGTTTGCTTGGTCGTTCTCAATTTGATTTATACTTCTTTGTTGCGTCTGGTTTTGTTGTTTCTTTGCGTCACGACAAAATGATTGGCAATTTCGCAGTCATTACAGTTTTTCCTCGAGCAGGTCACTTTTGTTTGAGTGTTATTCCATCCATGGCCGTCATTGAAGCAATTATCAGCCGATTGAATAACTGTGTTGACTTTATCGTTGCCATTGGAGTATTGAGGATTTTGATGGTTATTCGCGTTACAATTTGTGTTTCTAAAAATGTCAGCGTATTAACCAATTCATTGTTCTTGTTCCAGTTGTGATTTGTTTGCTGTTTGTTTTTTAAAAACCAAATTCGATCTGTATTGCCTTATAAACTGGTTTTTGCTAGGACAATTTTTCGATTTCCAACTCAATCATGCTAGTAATGGAAAAATCAGGAAAGATTGAGTCCTCCTTGTCGTTCAATTTGCATTATTTTTACTGTTCGTTCTAACGACCTTGAAAAAACTCAACTGCCTCTCGTTTTTGCTGTTTCAGTGAGAAAATTTACGTATCTGTCTTGAGTTATTATTCTATTGCGAAAAAAGACTGCTCCATTGCTTTCCACAATTGTTTGGTTGTTTATCTCTCAATCTCCAGATGAGTACTTTTGCTGTTGAAAATGCGTCTTCATTGTGTTGAAACAGAGAGGTAGAGCACCCATACGCTCTTCTCATCAAATGTTCCAAGTTTAATCTTCACATTGAATCCAATCCAATTCAGCAAATTTTAGAGCAATTCTTCCAATTGACCTTCAGTTTGTGTTTATTGTTTGTCTGTCCCGCTCAGATTGTTGAGTGTGTCCCTCAAATTGTTCTTCGTAGACCGTTTCTTCAAAGTAAACAACTTCAGTTGAAGAGATTTATCAGGGTTGATGTTTTCTTTGGATAGAAAGCCATTTTCTACTGAATAATCCGTTTTCCCTAAATTAGTGGAGGATTTATGGTGGGTTTTTCACAGAAAACATCCATACGGACCCGAATTTTGCGGGACTCTATCATTGACTGCGCCATGTTGAGAACGCATTCGTTGTGCAATTGGTTCTATGAGTATGCTGAAAGGATTTTGCGGTGCAAATGACACGTTTACTTTTCGATGAAAGTTAGATTATGTTATTGGGTGGAAGTTGCGACATGGCTGTGTCTACTCAACTTTAATTGAACAAAAATGGAGCAATTGATAAATGAGCAAGTTAGAACAATGATAATATTTTTGATGTTCTTAATGTATTTTTACTGTTTTGGTCACATTTTGGAACTTTTCAAGGATTTGGTTTGCTAATATGTAATTTTCGAATTATTCATCTTGACAACTGTTTATTGGTATTTCAATATCCACTCCTGGTTTTGATACTCATCGGGCGCGTTCAGCAATGGCTTCCTTTGTACTTTATGTATTGCCTCGAGAGTCATGAGTTTTTGTGGCACACTAATCTATTATACACCAATCAAACAGGCGTGGTTTGCCACGAAAATTTCTTATAAGCTGACCTACTGGTGTGGCTTTTTTGTTGATCGGCCATTAGCCTGGTTATGTGTCTGCATTTCCACCCAACATAGGTGGAACTGCATCAAGACACGTTATTTCGAATGCAACATGCAATTTTAGATGTTGTTCGAAACTATATTTTAAATATGGTAAGCAGATTTTTATTTGACGTGTTGTGTAGATTTGTGTTATGTGCGTTATCTTTTGTAGTTTTTCTGTGTGTATATTGCTTAAAGGGAATATATGCTGTATGAACAGTTTGCGTATGTACTTCTACTTTAGGTTATCGTTTCACGTGTATTCCGTCGTTGTTTGGGCGGTCTTTTAATAGACACCTAAAATTTGTTCAATTGTCTGGTTTACAATATCTGACAACCAAATTTCCGGACATTAGTTTTTTGCGTCATATTTTTCTTTATTTGTAGTGCTTCGTCAAACTATAGCCAACGGATTGAATATCGAAACAGCCTAAAATTATTACCCTCTACAATTTTTTTCTTATGCAGTAGGGGAGCGCAACTACGGAAGTTTAGAGTTGTTCGTTCAGTGTCTGATCGCTCTTGGTATCATTTAGAAGAGACATTTTTCGTTCATCAACGTAAACGGCCATATCCAGGAACGCCAGTTCATATTTTTTTTACCATTTTTTCCATTGTGAATTACCTTTCGAATAGTTTTTGTTTTTTAATTTAGTTATCACTTTGCGAGTAATAACATGGAACCACAGGAAGACTCTGCAAACAACATCAGCCATTAATTCGTATCGCTCTTGACTTATTTTTTGACAACTGATGTTATACCAGTTCTCACAGTTTTCGCTCTCGACGGCCCCACTATTTCCAGCCACAATTTTATGACAGATGAGGCATTTCTCTCTGGAACTTTTTGGTTTCTCCCGAGCTCATCTCAACCTCAGTACTAATTATTTTCTTCAAAATTTTATCCAAAGCTTGTTCAAGATAACTGCCAGAAAAGTCCCTAATGCCAAACCGCCTTTTTGACAGTATCAGCTATCATTACTGTTAAAATAAACGTTCGTGACCTTTAGTTCGAGTAGGATTTTAAGTGTCAATCCTTCAATATTAGGAGTGATGTCTTTGGAGTAACAACATCGTAGAGCAACTTCGTAGACGAGGACACTACTGCATAAATTTTTGACGTCTAGTGATACAAATTGCTCGTTCGTCTCAATTTCCAGAAATTCAGGTTCTTTTCTGTCTATAGGGCTCGAAAATTTGAAGTTAACTCCCGGCACTTTTTCAAAAAAATTAGTACGAAAAATGTTTAAGTTGTGGTAAGAGTTTCTAGCATTGGATAAAAAGGAAGCATTGGACTTTTTTCCTTGTGATTTTTTGCCAATCGACGGAGTTTCGCTTGTTGTGCGCCGCCAGTCGTTCTTAGTTTTTAATAAATTTTTTGCTTCATCCGATTTTGTTTTTCCATTTCAAGTAAAGTTTCGCAAAGGTCTTTGTTCTAGGATTATCCCTTCGTTTATCGTTTATATCCTAAAAAATTGGGGACTGTCGATTTGTTTGTTCATTTTAAATTGATTTGTTTTTTTCATGACACAATTTCCACTAACCATATCAAAAAGTACAGCTAAGGTCTCATTCCTATTAAGAAAATCCGCTTCCCTTGATAGTCGTCCACACGCTGGTGTCTCTTTTGAAATCTCAGCGTACCACTTGGGGGATAACTCTACCTCACAAATTTTTTCACTGCGGACACCATTTGCTCGCATACTGCTGACCAACTTCTAATATCTGCCAAAAATGGGTTTTACTAAATTTGTCCGTAATTGTTTTTTTGCCCGTAAATTAGAAGTTCGTTGCCAATACTGGTAGCCTTATTCCGTCTAGGGTTTTGACTTCGTTTTCATTTTCTCTTGAGGGTTAATTTTGGCAACGCAACTGTTTTTCACGCTTTCATTCATTCTTTTTGAAATAATTTCTAGCAAAGAGCAAATCGAATTTTGTTTAATAAAAAAAATGAGACTCGTTTTTTTTATTAACAGAGCTCCTCATTTCTGAGCTACTAATCTCAGCTTTCTCACGCAGGTCAATCACGCTATATTAAGCCTTTCTCATTTCGTCTTATAGTTTTCTACGATGAATGGTCTTAACTGCCTGCTCAGAAAAAATGCCATTGTTCGCAACACAAAATTTCAGAAAATCGGGAGTTAAAATATCTACACATTTATCTAGGAAGTATACTCTTGAGTTGCCAATATCACCTTTTTCTAAGTTTTTTATATGTTTTAAAACCATCTTCTATTCACCATTACTGCATCTCAACATGCAACGTAGCTAACTGGTTGTTGAACTATGCCGGACATCAGCGGCATGATCGGGAATTTCACTCGAACTACGGACACATACTTCAGAAAGTAACAAGTTTATAGTTCAATATTCACGTCCTGTTAGAGTGACAAACGAAGAATTCTGCTTCTTCTGGAGATTATGTTCTTTTTGGTAAGAAACGTGATTAAAAATGTTTCTGACCAAAACAAACATTTCTTTGCCAAAAAACACTAGCTAAAATCAGGAAACATGTAAATAGAAGCTTCGCACGATGAACCGAAATCACTCTTTTTTTGAAAGATTTCTTCGATTTTTTTGGAAGATTTTGTTAGTTTCACATAGTTATGGGTCGTTAGTTTTTCTTCTTCAGCCGAGCACAACCTGAGCGAGAATGCACCTTTAGATTACACAAATACAGTGTTGAATCAACAAGATAGTAGTGTTATTTGTGTTGATACGGATTCCACGTGTGTTTTACCAGTCTGTGAATGGGTTTGCTCACGTGTTTGAAGATTTCAGATCGATTTATCGAGTTTTGGATGGATCCTATAAGATGTTTAGCGATAACAAGTGAGTTTCATTCAATTCAATAGTACCCGAGTCAATTTTTTCCGCCCAAAATGATGTAACAGTGGGGATGCAATGGGAGGATTTTTTAGGAAAAGGCAGCTCAAAACTTTTAAGTTATTTTTGTCTGCATTATGTTTCCAACGGGGGTAAAATGGTGCAAGAGTGAGGAGGTAAAAGACAAATGAACCCCAACTCTTACGTCTTTTTGGTCTGTCAAGTCGGGTAAAATGAAGTAAGAGTTCGGATGTAATGAAGAAACTACCCCCGAACTCTTACATCATTTTACCTCCTTGACAGACCAGAACGATGTAAGAATGGGGGGGATAGTATGTCTTTTACCCCCTCATTTTTACACTTTTTTACCCCCGTTGGAAAACTAATGCAGCCAAAAAAGGCGTAAGAGTTTTGAGCTGTACTTTCCTAAAAAATCCTCTCATTGCAGCTCCACTTTTACATCATTTCACCTCCCTTGACAGCTCATCTCTTACATCAATTTAACCCTTCAATTTTACATTGTTTTAGCCCCCATATTTGAAGACTGCCAGTTTTGAACCCACAACCTCTGTACCTTCAGCTGGTTGTCCTTAACCTCCAGACCATCAATGCTTGTCCAACTCTTGACGTTCTATTTATATGAATAATAATCGTTAGAATTGCCCACTCTCAACAAATTACCCCCTCACTCTTAAATCATTTTACCCCCTAAGAACAAATTACCCCCAAACTCTTACAAGAATTTACCTCCCTTTGCAGCCCAACTCATACATCATTTTACCCCCTCTGTATACACCATTTTATCCCCTTTGGCAGCTCAACTCTTACATCATTTTACCCCTATGAACAAATTACCCCCCACTCATACACCACTTTTACCCCTTGGCATATCAACTCTTACGTCATTTTACCTCCTCTGAACAAACTACCGACTCAATCGTACATAATTTTACCCCCCTTGGCAGCTCAACATTTAATTCATTTTACTCCCACTGAACACATGACCCCCTCATTCTTACACCATTTTACCCCCTCGGTACCCCAAATCTTACATCATTTTACCCCCACTGAACAATATACTCCCTCTTATTGCACCATTTTAACCCTTTTGCCATGTGAACTGTCAAATCATTTTACCCCCTTATGAACAAATTACCCCACTCATACACCACTGTACCCAGTTTGCAGCTCAACTCTTACCTCATTTTACCCCCTCTGAACAAACTACCCCCTGAATCTCACACCATTTAACCCTCCTTGGCAGCTGAACTCTTAATTCATATTTCATTTCACCCCATCTGAACAAATTACTACCTCAATCTTACACCATTTTACCCGCCTTGGCAGCCCAGCTCTTATCTCATTTTAACCCCTCTGAACAAATACCCCCTCACTGTTACACCATTTTATCCCCTTGGCAGCTCAACTCCTAATTCATTTTATCCCCTCTGAACAAATTATCCCCTAAATTTTACACCATTTTACCCTCCTTGGGAGCCCTCCCCCCTGGCAGCTCAACCCTTACAGGGCAATTTCAGTCAGGGAAGTTATTTCCTCAAAAGTCCTCCAATTGCAACCAATACAGCCCGCTCTTACATGACAAATTCTGTCAGGGGAGGTAACTCCTCAAAAGACCTCCCATTGCAGCCAAATGCAGTCCACTCTTACATTGCAATTTTATTCGGGGGAGGTAATTCCTCAAAATTCCTCCCATTGCAGCTCATTGCAGCCCACTCTTAGATGGCAGTTTTGGTCGGGGGGGGGGGGGTAAATCCTCAGAAGTCCTCCCATTGCAGCACATTGCAGGCCACTCTTACAAGACAATTTCTGTCAGGGGAGGAAATTCCTCAAAATTCCTCCCATTGCAACCCATTGCAGCACGCTCTTACATGACAATCTCTGTCAGGGGAGGTAACTCCTCAAAAGGCCTCCCATTGCAGCCAAATGCAGTCCACTCTTACATTGCAATTTTATTCAGGGGAGGTAATTCCTCAAAAGTCCTCCCATTGCAAATCATTGCAGCCCACTCTTAGATAGCAGTTTTGGTCGGGGGGGGAGGAATCCTTAGAAGTCCTCCCATTGCAGCCCACTCTTACAAGACAATTTCTGTCGGGGGAGGTAACTCCTCAAAAGGTCTCCCATTGCAGCCAAATGCAGCCCACTCTTACATTGCAATTTTAGTCAAGGGACTTAACTCGCAAAAGTCCTCCCATTGCAGCCCAATACACCCCACGTTTACATGGCAAATTTAGTCAGGGGAGGTAATTCCTCAAAAGTCCTCCCATTGCAACCCATTGCAGTCCACTCTTACATGACAATTTCTGTCAGGGGAGGTTACTCCTCAAAAGGTCTCCCATTGCAGCCAAATGCAGCCTACTCTTATATTGCAACTTTAATCAGGGGAGGTAATTCCTCAAAATTCCTCCCCTTGCAGACCAATGCAGCCCACTCTTACATGGCAATTTTAGTCAGGGGAGGTAATTCCTCAAAAGTCCTCCCATTGCGGCTCATTTCAGCCCACTCAGAGATGGCAGTTTTAGTCAGGGGGGATTCCTCAGAAATCCTCCCATTGCAGCCCATTGCAGCCCACTCTTACGTGGCAATTTTAGTCAGGGGGTAACTCCATAAAAGTCCTCCCATTGCAGCCCACTCTTACATGGCAATTTTAGTCACGGGCTTAATTCCTCAGAAGTCCTCCCATTGCAGCCCATTGCAGCCCAGTCTTACATGACAATTTCACTCAGGGGAGGTAACTCCTCAAAAGTCCTCCCATTGGAGCCCATTGCAGCCCACTATTACGTGGCAATTTCTGTCAGGGAAGGTAATTCCTCAAAATTCCTACCATTGCAGCTAAATGCAGTCCACTCGTACATTGCAATTTTATTCAGGGGAGGTAATTCATCAAATGACCTCCCATTGCAGCTCATTGCAGCCCACTCTTAGATGGCAGTTTAGGTCAGGGGGGGTAAATCTTCAGAAGTCCTCCCATTGCAGCCCATTGCAGCCCACTCTTAAAAGACAATTTCTGTCAGGAAAAGTAATTCCTCAAAAGGTCTCCCATTGCAGCCAAATGCAGCCCACTCTTACATTGCAATTTTAGTCAAAGGAGGTAACTCCTGAAAAGTCCCCCCATCGCAGCCCAATACACCCCACTCTCACATGGCAATTTTAGTCAGGGGAGGTAATTCCTCAAAAATCCTCCCATTGCAGTCCACTCTTACATGACAATTTCTGTCAGGGGAGGTAACTCCTCAAAAGGTCTCCCATTGCAGCCAAATGCAGCCCACTCTTTCATTGCAGTTTTATTCAGGGGAGGTAATTCCTCAAAATTCCTCCCATTGCAGACCAATGCAGCCCACTCTTACATGGCAATTTTAGTCAGGGGAGGTAATTCCTCAAAAGTCCAACCATTGCAGCTCATTGCAGCCCATTGCAGCCCACTCTTACATAACAATTTCACTCAGGGGAGGTAACTCCTCAAAAGTCCTCCCATTGCAGCCCATTGCAGCCCACTCTTACATGGCAATTTCTGTCAGGGGAGGTAATTCCTCAAAATTCCTCCCATTGCAGCCAAATGCAGTCCACTCGTACATTGCAATTTTATTCAGGGGAGATATTTCATCAAAAGTCCTCCCATTGCAGCTCATTGCAGCCCACTCTTAGATGGCAGTTTTGGTCAGGGGGGTAAATCCTCAAAAGGTATCCCATTGCAGCCAAATGTAGCCCACTCTTACATTGCAGTTTTAGTCAAGGGAGGTAACTCCTCAAAAGTCCTCCCATTGCAGCCCAATACACCCCACTCTTACATGGCAATTTTAGTCAGGGGAGGTAATTCCTCAAAAGTGCTCCCATTGCAACCCATTGCAGTCCACTCTTACATGACAATTTCTGTCAAGGGAGGTAACTCCTCAAAAGTCCTCCCATTGCAGACCAATGCAACCCACTCTTACATGGAAATTTTAGTCACGGGAGGTAAATCCTCAAAATTCCTCCCATTGCAGCTCATTGCAGCCCACTCTTAGATGGCAGTTTTGGTCAGGGGGGGTAAATCCTCAGAAGTCCTCCCATTGCAGCCCATTGCAGGCCACTCTTACAAGACAATTTCTGTCAGGGGAGGAAATTCCTCAAAATTCCTCCCATTGCAACCCATTGCAGCCCGCTCTTACATGACAAATTCTGTCAGGGGAGGTAACTCCTCAAAAGGTCTCCCATTGCAGCCCAATACACCCCACTCTTACATGGCAATTTTAATCAGGGGAGGTAATTCCTCAAAAGTCCTCCCATTGCAACCCATTGCAATCCACTCTTACATGACAATTTTGGTCAGGGGAGGTAACTCCTCAGAACGTCTCCCATTGCAGCCAAATGCAGCCCACTCCTACATTGCAGTTTTATTCAGGGGAGGTAATTCCTCAAAATTCCTCCCATTGCAGACCAATGCAGCCCACTCTTACATGGCGATTTCTGTCAGGGGAGGTAATTCCTCAAAAGTCCAACCATTGCAGCTCATTGCAGCCCATTGCAGCCCACTCTTACATGACAATTTCACTCAGGGGAGGTAACTCCACAAAAGTCCTCCCAATGCAGCCCATTGCAGCCCACTCTTACATGGCGATTTCTGTCAGGGGAGGTAATTCCTCAAAATTCCTCCCATTGCAGCCAAATGCAGTCCACTCGTACATTGCAATTTTATTCAGGGGAGGTAATTCATCAAAAGTCCTCCCATTGCAGCTCATTGCAGACCACTCTTAGATGGCAGTTTTGGTCAGGGGGGTAATTCCTCAGAAGGTCTCCCATTGCAGCCAAATGTAGCCCACTCTTACATTGCAGTTTTAGTCAAGGGAGGTAACTCCTCAAAAGTCCTCCCATTGCAGCCCAATACACCTCACTCTTACATGGCAATTTTAGTCAGGGGAGGTAATTCCTCAAAAGTTCTCCCATTGCAGCCAAATGCAGCCCACTCCTACATTGCAGTTTTATTCAGGGGAGGTAATTCCTCAAAATTCCTCCCATTGCAGACCAATGCAGCCCACTCTTACATGGCAATTTTAGTCAGGGGAGGTAATTCCTCAAAAGTCCAACCATTGCAGCTCATTGCAGCCCATTGCAGCCCACTCTTACATAACAATTTCACTCAGGGGAGGTAACTCCTCAAAAGTCCTCCCATTGCAGCCCATTGCAGCCCACTCTTACATGGCAATTTCTGTCAGGGGAGGTAATTCCTCAAAATTCCTCCCATTGCAGCCAAATGCAGTCCACTCGTACATTGCAATTTTATTCAGGGGAGGTAATTCATCAAAAGTCCTCCCATTGCAGCTCATTGCAGCCCACTCTTAGATGGCAGTTTTGGTCAGGGGGGTAAATCCTCAGAAGGTCTCCCATTGCAGCCAAATGTAGCCCACTCTTACATTGCAGTTTTAGTCAAGGGAGGTAACTCCTCAAAAGTCCTCCCATTGCAGCCCTATACACCCCACTCTTACATGGCAATTTTAGTCAGGGGAGGTAATTCCTCAAAAGTTCTCCCATTGCAGCCAAATGCAGCCCACTCCTACATTGCAGTTTTATTCAGGGGAGGTAATTCCTCAAAATTCCTCCCATTGCAGACCAATGCAGCCCACTCTTACATGGCAATTTTAGTCAGGGGAGGTAATTCCTCAAAAGTCCAACCATTGCAGCTCATTGCAGCCCATTGCAGCCCACTCTTACATAACAATTTCACTCAGGGGAGGTAACTCCTCAAAAGTCCTCCCATTGCAGACCACTCTTACATGGCAATTTCTGTCAGGGGAGGCAATTCCTCAAAATTCCTCCCATTGCAGCCAAATGCAGTCCACTTGTACATTGCAATTTTATTCAGGGGAGGTAATTCATCAAAAGTCCTCCCATTGCAGCTCATTGCAGCCCACTCTTAGATGGCAGTTTTGGTCAGGGGGGTAAATCCTCAGAAGGTCTCCCATTGCAGCCAAATGTAGCCCACTCTTACATGGCAGATTTAGTCAAGGGAGGTAACTCCTCAAAAGTCCTCCCATTGCAGCCCAATACACCCCACTCTTACATGGCAATTTTAGTCAGGGGAGGTAATTCCTCAAAAGTCCTCCCATTGCAACCCATTGCAGTCCACTCTTACATGACAATTTCTGTCAGGGGAGGTAACACCTCAGAAGGTCTCCCATTGCAGCCAAATGCAGCCCACTCTTACATTGCAATTTTATTCAGGGGAGGTAGTTGCTCGAAAATCCTCCCATTGCAGACCAATGCAACCCACTCTTACATGGCAATTTTAGTCAGGGGAGGTAATTCCTCAAAAGTCCTCCCATTGCAGCTCATTGCAGCCCACTCTTAGATGGCAGTTTTAGTCAGGTGGGGGGAATTCCTCAGAAGTCCTCCCATTGCAGCCCATTGCAGCCCACTCTTACATGACAATTTTACTCAGGGGAGGTAATTCCTCGAAAATCCTCCCATTGCAGACCAATGCAACCCACTCTTACATGGCAATTTTAGTCAGGGGAGGTAATTCCTCAAAAGTCCTCCCATTGCAGCTCATTGCAGCCCACTCTTAGATGGCAGTTTTAGTCAGGTGGGGGTAAATCCTCAGAAGTCCTCCCATTGCAGCACATTGCAGGCCACTCTTACAAGACAATTTCTGTCAGGGGAGGAAATTCCTCAAAATTCCTCCCATTGCAGCCCATTGCAGCCCACTCTTACATGACAATTTTACTCAGGGGAGGTAATTCCTCGAAAATCCTCCCATTGCAGACCAATGCAACCCACTCTTACATGGCAATTTTAGTCAGGGGAGGTAATTCCTCAAAAGTCCTCCCATTGCAGCTCATTGCAGCCCACTCTTAGATGGCAGTTTTAGTCAGGTGGGGGGAATTCCTCAGAAGTCCTCCCATTGCAGCACATTGCAGGCCACTCTTACAAGACAATTTCTGTCAGGGGAGGAAATTCCTCAAAATTCCTCCCATTGCAGCCCATTGCAGCCCACTCTTACATGGCAATTTCTGTCAGGGGAGATAATTCCTCAAAATTCCTCCCATTGCAGCCAAATGCAGTCCACTCGTACATTGCAATTTTATTCAGGGGAGGTAATTCATCAAAAGTCCTCCCATTGCAGCTCATTGCAGCCCACTCTTAGATGGCAGTTTTGGTCAGGGGGTAACTCCTCAGAAGGTCTCCCATTGCAGCCAAATGTAGCCCACTCTTACATTGCCATTTTAGTCAAGGGAGGTAAGTCCTCAAAAGTCCTCCCATTGCAGCCCAATACACCCCACTCTTACATGGCAATTTTAGTCAGGGGAGTTAATTCCTCAAAAGTCCTCCCATTGCAACCCATTGCAGTCCACTCTTACATGACCATTTCTGTCAGGGGAGGTAACTCCTCAAAATTCCTCCCATTGCAACCCATTGCAGCCCGCTCTTACATGACAAATTCTGTCAGGGGAGGTAACTCCTCAAAAGGTCTCCCATTGCAGACCAATGCAACCCACTCTTACATGGCAATTTTAGTCAGGGGAGGTAATTCCTCAAAATTCCTCCCATTGCAGCTCATTGCAACCCACTCTTAGATGGCAGTTTTGGTCAGGGGGGAGGGGGGGTAAATCCTCAGAAGTCCTCCCATTGCAGCCCATTGCAGGCCACTCTTACAAGACAATTTCTGTCAGGGGAGGAAATTCCTCAAAATTCCTCCCATTGCAACCCATTGCAGCCCGCTCTTACATGACAAATTCTGTCAGGGGAGGTAACTCCTCAAAAGGTCTCCCATTGCAGCCCAATACACCCCACTCTTACATGGCAACTTTAATCAGGGGAAGTATTTCCTCAAAAGTCCTCCCATTGCAACCCATTGCAGTCCACTCTTACATGACAATTTCTGTCAGGGGAGGTAACTCCTCAGAAGGTCTTCCATTGCAGTCAAATGCAGCCCACTCCTACATTGCAGTTTTATTCAGGGGAGGTAATTCCTCAAAATTCCTCCCATTGCAGACCAATGCAGCCCACTCTTACATGGCAATTTCTGTCAGGGGAGGTAATTCCTCAAAATTCCTCCCATTGCAGCCAAATGCAGTCCACTCGTACATTGCAATTTTATTCAGGGGAGGTAATTCATCAAAAGTCCTCCCATTGCAGCTCATTGCAGCGCACTCTTAGATGGCAGTTTTGGTCAGGGGGTAAATCCTCAGAAGGTCTCCCATTGCAGCCAAATGTAGCCCACTCTTACATTGCAGTTTTAGTCAAGGGAGGTAACGCCTCAAAAGTCCTCCCATTGCAACCCAATACACCCCACTCTTACATGGCAATTTTACTCAGGGGAGGTAATTCCTCAAAAGTCCTCCCATTGCAGCCAAATGCAGCCCACTCCTACATTGCAGTTTTATTCAGGGGAGGTAATTCCTCAAAATTCCTCCCATTGCAGACCAATGCAGCCCACTCTTACATGGCAATTTTAGTCAGGGGAGGTAATTCCTCAAAAGTCCAACCATTGCAGCTCATTGCAGCCCATTGCAGCCCACTCTTACATAACAATTTCACTCAGGGGAGGTAACTCCTCAAAAGTCCTCCCATTGCAGCCCATTGCAGCCCACTCTTACATGGCAATTTCTTTCAGGGGAGGTAATTCCTCAAAATTCCTCCCATTGCAGCCAAATGCAGTCCACTCGTACATTGCAATTTTATTCAGGGGAGGTAATTCATCAAAAGTCCTCCCATTGCAGCTCATTGCAGCCCACTCTTAGATGTCAGTTTTGGTCAGGGGGGTAAATCCTCAGAAGGTCTCCCATTGCAGCCAAATGTAGCCCACTCTTACATTGCAGTTTTAGTCAAGGGAGGTAACTCCTCAAAAGTCCTCCCATTGCAGCCCAATACACCCCACTCTTACATGGCAATTTCTGTCAGGGGAGGTAATTCCTCAAAATTCCTCCCATTGCAGCCAAATGCAGTCCACTCGTACATTGCAATTTTATTCAGGGGAGGTAATTCATCAGAAGTCCTCCCATTGCAGCTCATTGCAGCGCACTCTTAGATGGCAGTTTTGGTCAGGGGGGTAAATCCTCAGAAGGTCTCCCATTGCAGCCAAAGGTAGCCCACTCTTACATTGCAGTTTTAGTCAAGGGAGGTAACGCCTCAAAAGTCCTCCCATTGCAACCCAATACACCCCACTCTTACATGGCAATTTTACTCAGGGGAGGTAATTCCTCAAAAGTCCTCCCATTGCAGCCAAATGCAGCCCACTCCTACATTGCAGTTTTATTCAGGGGAGGTAATTCCTCAAAATTCCTCCCATTGCAGACCAATGCAGCCCACTCTTACATGGCAATTTTAGTCAGGGGAGGTAATTCCTCAAAAGTCCAACCATTGCAGCTCATTGCAGCCCATTGCAGCCCACTCTTACATAACAATTTCACTCAGGGGAGGTAACTCCTCAAAGTCCTCCCATTGCAGCCCATTGCAGCCCACTCTTACATGGCAATTTCTGTCAGGGGAGGTAATTCCTCAAAATTCCTCCCATTGCAGCCAAATGCAGTCCACTCGTACATTGCAATTTTATTCAGGGGAGGTAATTCATCAAAGGTCCTCCCATTGCAGCTCATTGCAGCCCACTCTTAGATGTCAGTTTTGGTCAGGGGGGTAAATCCTCAGAAGGTCTCCCATTGCAGCCAAATGTAGCCCACTCTTACATTGCAGTTTTAGTCAAGGGAGGTAACTCCTCAAAAGTCCTCCCATTGCAGCCCAATACACCCCACTCTTACATGGCAATTTCAGTCAGGGGAGGTAATTCCTCAAAAGTCCTCCCATTGCAGCCAAATGCAGCCCACTCCTACATTGCAGTTTTATTCAGGGGAGGTAACTCCTCAAAAGTCCTCCCATTGCAGCCCATTGCAGCCCACTCTTACATGGCAATTTCTGTCAGGGGAGGTCATTCCTCAAAATTCCTCCCATTGCAGCCAAATGCAGTCCACTCGTACATTGCAATTTTATTCAGGGGGGTTCATTCATCAAAAGTCCTCCCATTGCAGCTCATTGCAGCCCACTCTTAGATGGCAGTTTTGGTCAGGGGGGTAAATCCTCAGAAGGTCTCCCATTGCAGCCAAATGTAGCCCACTCTTACATGGCAGTTTTAGTCAAGGGAGGTAACTCCTCAAAAGTCCTCCCATTGCAGCCCAATACACCCCACTCTTACATGGCAATTTTAGTCAGGGGAGGTAATTCCTCAACAGTCCTCCCATTGCAACCCATTGCAGTCCACTCTTACATGACAATTTCTGTCAGGGGAGGTAACTCCTCAAAAGGTCTCCCATTGCAGCCAAATAGAGCCCACACTTACATTGCAATTTTATTCAGGGGAGGTAATTCCTCGAAAATCCTCCCATTGCAGACCAATGCAACCCACTCTTACATGGCAATTTTAGTCAGGGGAGGTAATTCCTCAAAAGTCCTCCCATTGCAGCTCATTGCAGCCGACTCTTAGATGGCAGTTTTAGTCAGGTGGGGGGAATTCCTCAGAAGTCCTCCAATTGCAGCCCATTGCAGCCCACTCTTATATGACAATTTTACTCAGGGGAGGTAACTCCTCAAAAGTCCTCCCATTGCAGCCCATTGCAGCCCACTCTTACATGGCAATTTCTGTCAGGGGAGATAATTCCTCAAAATTCCTCCCATTGCAGCCAAATGCAGTCCACTCGTACATTGCAGTTTTATTCAGGGGAGGTAATTCATCAAAAGTCCTCCCATTGCAGCTCATTGCAGCTCACTCTTAGATGGCAGCTTTGGTCAGGGGGTAAATCCTCAGAAGGTCTCCCATTGCAGCCAAATGTAGCCCACTCTTACATGGCAGTTTTAGTCAAGGGAGGTAACTCCTCAAAAGTCCTCCCATTGCAGCCCAATACAACCCACGCTTACATGGCAATTTTTGTCAGGGGAGGTAATTCCTCAAAAGTCCTCCCATTGCAACCCAATGCAGTCCACTCTTACATGACAATTTCTGTCAGGGGAGGTAACTCCTCAAAAAGTCTCCCATTGCAGCCAAATAGAGCCCACTCTTACATTGCAATTTTATTCAGGGGAGGTAATTCCTCGAAAATCCTCCCATTGCAGACCAATGCAACCCACTCTTACATGGCAATTTTAGTCAGGGGAGGTAATTCCTCAAAAGTCCTCCCATTGCAGCTCATTGCAGCCCACTCTTAGATGGCAGTTTTAGTCAGGTGGGGGGAATTCCTCAGAAGTCCTCCCATTGCAGCCCATTGCAGCCCACTCTTACATGACAATTTTACTCAGGGGAGGTAACTCCTCAAAAGTCCTCCCATTGCAGCCCATTGCAGCCCACTCTTACATGGCAATTTCTGTCAGGGGAGATAATTGCTCAAAATTCCTCCCATTGCAGCCAAATGCAGTCCACTCGTACATTGCAATTTTATTCAGGGGAGGTAATTCATCAAAAGTCCTCCCATTGCAGCTCATTGCAGCCCACTCTTAGATGGCAGTTTTGGTCAGGGGGTAACTCCTCAGAAAGTCTCCCATTGCAGCCAAATGTAGCCCACTCTTACATTGCCATTTTAGTCAAGGGAGGTAGCTCCTCAAAAGTCCTCCCATTGCAGCCCAATACACCCCACTCTTACATGGCAATTTTAGTCAGGGGAGTTAATTCCTCAAAAGTCCTCCCATTGCAACCCATTGCAGTCCACTCTTACATGACAATTTCTGTCAGGGGAGGTAACTCCTCAAAAGGTCTCCCATTGCAGCCAAATAGAGCCCACTCTTACATGGCAATTTTAGTCAGGGGAGGTAATTCCTCAAATGTCCTCCCATTGCAGCTCATTGCAGCCCACTCTTAGATGGCAGTTTTAGTCAGGTTGGGGGAATTCCTCAGAAGTCCTCCCATTGCAACCCATTGCAGTCCACTCTTACATGACAATTTCTGTCAGGGGAGGTAACTCCTCAAAAGGTCTCCCATTGCAGCCAAATAGAGCCCACTCTTACATGGCAATTTCTGTCAGGGGAGATAATTCCTCAAAATTCCTCCCATTGCAGCCAAATGCAGTCCACTCGTACATTGCAATTTTATTCAGGGGAGGTAAATCATCAAAAGTCCTCCCATTGCAGCTCATTGCAGCCCACTCTTAGATGGCAGTTTTAGTCAGGTGGGGGGGATTCCTCAGAAGTCCTCCCATTGCAGCCCATTGCAGCCCACTCTTACATGGCAATTTTAGTCAGGGGGGTAACTCCTCAAAATTCCTCTCATTGCAGCCCAATGCAGCCCACACTTACATGGCAATTTTTAGTCAGGGGAGGTAAATCCTCAAAAGTCCTCCCATTGCAGCCCATTGCAGTCCACTCTTACATGACAATTTCTGTCAGGGGAGGTAACTCCTCAAAAGGTCTCCCATTGCAGCCAAATGCAGCCCACTCTTACATTGCAATTTTATTCAGGGGAGGTAATTCCTCAAAATTCCTCCCATTGCAGACCAAAGCAGCCCACACTTACATGGCAGTTTTAGTCAGGGGAGGTAATTCCTCAAAGTTCCTCCCATTGCAGCTCATTGCAGCCCACTCTTAGATGGCAGTTTTAGTCAGGTGGGGGAATTCCTCAGAAGTCCTCCCGTTGCAGCTCATTGCAGCCCACTCTTAGATGGCAATTTTAGTCAGGGGGGTAACTCCTCAAAATTCCTCTCATTGCAGCCCAATGCAGCCCACACTTACATGGCAATTTTTAGTCATGGGAGGTAAATCCTCAAAAGTCCTCTCATTGCAACCCATTGCAGTCCACTCTTACATGACAATTTCTGTCAGGGGAGGTAACTCCTCAAAAGGTCTTCCATTGCAGCCAAATGCAGCCCACTCTTACATTGCAATTTTATTCAGGGGAGGTAATTCCTCAAAGTTCCTCCCATTGCAGACCAATGCAGCCCACACTTACATGGCAATTTTAGTCAGGGGAGGTAATTCCTCAAAGTTCCTCCCATTGCAGCTCATTGCAGCCCACTCTTAGATGGCAGTTTTAGTCAGGTGGGGGGAATTCCTCAGAAGTCCTCCCATTGCAGCCCATTGCAGCCCACTCTTACATGGCAATTTTAGTCAGGGGGGTAACTCCTCAAAAGTCCTCCCATTGCAGCCCACTCTTACATGGCAATTTTAGTCACGGGGGTAATTCCTCAGAAGTCCTCCCATTGCAGCCCATTGCAGCCCACTCTTACATGGCAATTTCTCTCAGGGGAGGTAATTCCTCAAAATTCCTCCCATTGCAGCCAAATGCAGTCCACTTTTACATTGCAATTTTTTTCAGGGGAGGTAATTCATCAAAAGTCCTCCCATTGCAGCTCATTGCAGTCCACTCTTAGATGGCAGTTTTGGTCAGGGGGGGGGGGGGGTAAATCCTCAGAAGTCCTCCCATTGCAGCCCATTGCAGCCCACTCTTACAAGACAATTTCTGTCCGAGGAGGTAACTCCTCAAAAGGTCTCCCATTGCAGCCAAATGCAGCCCACTCTTACATTGCAATTTTAGTCAAGGGAGGTAACTCCTCAAAAGTCCTCCCATTGCAACCCAATACACCCCGCTCTTACATGGCAATTTTAGTCAGGGGAGATAATTCCTCAAAAGTCCTCCCATTGCAGTCCACACTTACATGGCATTTTTAGTCAGGGGAGGTAACTCCTCAAAAGTCCTCCCATTGCAGCCCAATAAAGCCCGCTCTTACATGACAATTTCTGTCAGGGGAGGTAACTCCTCAAAAGGTCTCCCATTGCAGCTCATTGCAGCCCACTCTTAGATGGCAGTTTTAGTCAGGGGGGGGATTCCTCAGAAGTGCTCCCATTGCAGCCCATTGCAGCCCACTCTTACATGGAAATTTTAGTCAGGGGGCTAACTCCTCAAAATTACTCCCATTGCAGCCCAATGCAGCCCACACTAACATGGCAATTTCAGTCAGGGGAGGTAAATCCTCAAAAGTCCTCCCATTGCAACCCATTGCAGTCCACTCTTACATGACAATTTCTGTCAGGGGAGGTAACTCCTCAAAAGGTCTCCCCTTGCAGCCAAATGCAGCCCACTCTTACTTTGCAATTTTGTTCAGGGGAGGTAATTCCTCAAAAATCCTCCCACTGCAGACCAATGCAGCCCACTCCTACCTTGTAATTTTTTTCAGGGGAGGTAATTCCTCAAAAGTCCTCCCATTGCAGCTCATTGCAGCCCACTCTTAGATGGCAGTTTTAGTCAGGGTGGGGATTCCTCAGAAGTCCTCCCATTGCAGCCCACTCTTACATCGAAATTTTAGTCAGGGGGCTAACTCCTCGAAATTCCTCCCATTGCAGCCCAATGCAGCCCACACTTACATGGCAATTTTAGTCAGGGGAGGTAAATCCTCAAAAGTCCTCCCATTGCAACCCATTGCAGTCCACTCTTACATGACAATTTCTGTCAGGGGAGGTAACTCCTTAAAAGGTCTCCCATTGCAGCCAAATGCAGTCTACTCTTACATTGCAATTTTATTCAGGGGAGGTAACTCCTCAAAAATCCTCGCACTGCAGACCAATGCAGCCCACACTTACATGGCAATTTTAGTCAGGGGAGGTAATTCCTCAAAATTCCTCCCATTGCAGCTCATTGCAGCCCACTCTTAGATGGCAGTTTTAGTCAGGTGGGGGGAAATCCTCAGAAGTCCTCCCGTTGCAGCCCATTGCAGCCCACTCTTACATGGCAATTTTAGTCAGGGGGTTAACTCCTCAAAAGTCCTCCCATTGCAGCCCAATGCAGCCCACACTTACATGGCAACTTTAGTCCGGGGAGGTAAATCCTCAAAAGTCCTCCCATTGTAGCCCACTCTTACATGGCAACTTTAGTCACGGGGGTAATTCCTCAGAAGTCCTCCCATTGCAGCCCATTGCAGCCCACTCTTACATGACAATTTTAGTCAGGGGAGGTAACTCCTCAAAAGTCCTCCCATTGCAGCCCATTGCAGCCCTCTCTTACATGGCAATTTCTGTCAGGGGAGGTAATTCCTCAAAACTCCTCCCATTGCAGCCAAATGCAGTCCAAACTTACATTGCAATTTTATTCAGGGGAGGTAATTCATCAAAAGTCCTCCCATTGCAGCTCATTGCAGTCCACTCTTACATGGCAGTTTTGGTCAGTTGGGGGAATTCCTCAGAAGTCCTCCCATGGCAGCCCATTGCAGCCCACTCTTACATGGCAATTTCTATCAGGGGAGGTAACTCCTCAAAAGGTCTCCCATTGCAGCCAAATGGAGCCCACTCTTACATTGCAATTTTATTCAGGGGAGGTAATTCCTCAAAATTCCTCCCATTGCAGACCAATGCAACCCACACTTACATGGCAATTTTAGTCAGGGGAGGTAGTTTCTCAAAAGTCCTCCCATTGCAGCTCATTGCAGCCCACTCTTAGATTGCAGTTTTAGCCAGGTGGGGGGAATTCCTCAGAAGTCCTCCCATTGCAGCCCATTGCAGCCCACTCTTACATGGCCATTTTAGTCAGGGGGTAACTCCTCAAAAGTCCTCCCATTGCAGCCCAATAAAGCCCGCTCTTACATGGCAATTTTAGTCAGGGGAGGTAATTCCTCAAAAGACCTCCCATTGCAACCCATTGCAGTCCACTCTTACATTACAATTTATGTCAGGGGAGGTAACTCCTCAAAAGCTCTCCCATTGCAGCCAAATGCAGCCCACTCTTACCTTGTAATTTTTTTCAGGGGAGATAATTCCTCAAAATTCCCCCCATTGCAGACCAATGCAGCCCAATCTTACATGGCAATTTTAGTCAGGGGAGGTAATTCCTCAAAAGTCCTCCCATTGCAGCCCACTCTTACATGGCAATTTTAGTCACGGGGGTAATTCCTCAGAAGTCCTCCCATTGCAGCCCATTGAAGCCCATAGTTACATGAAAATTTCAGTCAGGGGAGGTAACTCCTCAAAAGGTCTCCCATTGCAGCCAAATGCAGCCCACTCTTACATGGCAATTTTAGTCAGGGGAGGTAATTCCACAAAATTCCTCCCATTGCAGACCAATTCAGCCCATTCTTAGATGGCAGTTTTAGTCAGGTGGGGGAATTCCTCAGAAGTCCTCCCATTGCAGCTCATTGCAGCCCACTCTTACATGGCATTTTTAGTCAGGGGGGTAACTCCTCAAACGCCCTCCCATAGCAGCCCATTGCAGCCCACTCTTACATGGTATTTTTAGTCAGGGGAGGTAACTCCTCAAAAGTCCTCCCATTGCAGCTCATTGCAGCCCATTCTTAGTTGGCAGTTTTAGTAAGGTGGGGGAATTCCTCAGAAGTCCTCCCATTGCAGCTCATTGTAGCCCACTCTTACATGGCAATTTTAGTCAGGGGGGTAACTCCTCAAAAGTCCTCCCATTGCAGCTCATTGCAGCCTATTCTTAGTTGGCAGTTTTAGTCAGGTGGGGGAATTCCTCAGAAGTCCTCCCATAGCAGCCCATTGCAGCCCACTCCTACATGGTATTTTTAGTCAGGGGAGTTAACTCCTAAAAATTCCTCCCATTGCAGCCCAATAAAGCCCACTCTTACATGGCAATTTTAGTCAGGGGAGGTAATTCTTCAAAAGACCTCCCATTGCAACCCATTGCAGTCCACTCTTACATGACAATTTCTGTCAGGGGAGGTAACTTCTCAAAAGGTCTCCCATAGCAGCCCATTGCAGCCCACTATTACATGGTATTTTTAGTCAGGGGAGGTAATTCCTCAAAAGTCCTCCCATTGCAGCTCATTGCAGCGCACTCTTAGATGGCAATTTTAGTCAGGGGAGAGAGGGTAATTCCTCAGAAGTCCTCTCATTGCAACCCATTGCAGCCCACTCTTACATGACAATTTCAGTCAGGTGGGTAACTCCTCAAAAGTCCTCCCATTGCAGCCCAATGCAGCCCACACTTGTATGGCAATTTTCGTCAGGGGAGGTAACTCCTCAAAAGGTCTACCATTGCAGCCAAATGCAGCCCACTCTTACATTGCAATTTTATTCAGGAGAGGTAATTCCCCAAAATTTCTCCCATTGCAGACCAATTCAGCCCATTCTTAGATGGCAGTTTTAGTCAGGTGGGGGGAATTCCTCAGAAGTCCTCCCATTGCAGCTCATTGCAGCCCACTCTTACATGGCATTTTTAGTCAGGGGGAGTAACTCCTCAAACGCTCTCGCATAGCAGCCCATTGCAGCCCACCCTTACATGGTATTTTTAGTCAGGGGAGGTAACTCCTCAAAAGTCCTCCCATTGCAGACCAATTCAGCCCATTCTTAGATGGCAGTTTTAGTCAGGTGGGGGGAATTCCTCAGAAGTCCTCCCATTGCAACCCATTGCAGTCCACTCTTACATGACAATTTCTGCCAGGGGAGGTAACTCCTCAAAAGTTCTCCCATAGCAGCCCATTGCAGCCCACTATTACATGGTATTTTTAGTCAGGGGAGGTAATTCCTCAAAAGTCCTCCCATTGCAGCTCATTGCAGCGCACTCTTAGATGGCAATTTTAGTCAAGGGAGAGAGGGTAATTCCTCAGAAGTCCTCTCATTGCAGCTCATTGCAGCCCAATCTTACATGACAATTTCAGTCAGGTGGGTAACTCCTCAAAAGTCCTCCCATTGCAGCCCAATGCAGCCCACACTTGTATGGCAATTTTAGTCAGGGGAGGTAACTCCTCAAAAGGTCTACCATTGCAGCCAAATGCAGCCCACTCTTACATTGCAATTTTATTCAGGGGAGGTAATTCCCCAAAATTCCTCCCATTGCAGACCAATTCAGCCCATTCTTAGATGGCAGTTTTTGTCAGGTGGGGGGAATTCCTCAGAAGTCATCCCATTGCAGCTCATTGCAGCCCACTCTTACATGGCATTTTTAGTCAGGGGGAGTAACTCCTCAAACGCCCTCCCATAGCAGCCCATTGCAGCCCACCCTTACATGGTATTTTTAGTCAGGGGAGGTAACTCCTCAAAAGTCCTCCCATTGCAGCCCAATGCAGCCCACACTTGTATGGCAATTTTAGTCAGGGGAGGTAACTCCTCAAAAGGTCTACCATTGCAGCCAAATGCAGCCCACTCTTACATTGCAATTTTATTCAGGGGAGGTAATTCCCCAAAATTCCTCCCATTGCAGACCAATTCAGCCCATTCTTAGATGGCAGTTTTAGTCAGGTGGGGGGAATTCCTCAGAAGTCCTCCCATTGCAGCTCA
Source organism: Convolutriloba macropyga (assembly GCF_964194025.1). Lineage (NCBI taxonomy): Eukaryota > Metazoa > Xenacoelomorpha > Acoela > Convolutidae > Convolutriloba > Convolutriloba macropyga. Next base: position 40,791 of record NW_027452984.1, read on the forward strand.
TTGTAGCCCACTCTTACATGGCAATTTTAGTCAGGGGAGATAATTCCTCAAAAGTCCTCCAATTGCAGCTTATTGCAGCCCACTCTTAGATGGCAATATTAGTCAGGAGGGGGGGGGGGTAATTCCTCAGAAGTCCTCCCATTGCAACCCATTGCAGCCCACTCTTAACATGACAATTTCAGTCAGGTGGGTAACTCCTCAAAAGTCCTCCCATTGCAGCCCAATGCAGCCCACACATACATGGCAATTTTAGTGAGGGGAAGTAATTCCTCAGAAGTCCTCCCATTGCAGCCCATTGCAGCCCACTCTTACATGGCAATTTTATTCAGGGGAGATAATTCTTCAAAATTCCTCCCATTGCAGACCAATGCAGCCCACCCTTACATGGCAATTTTAGTCACGGGGGTAATTCTTCAGAAGTCCTCCCATTGCAGCCCATTGCAGCCCACTCTTACATGACAATTTCAGTCAGGGGATGAAACTCCTCAAAAGTCCTCCCATTGCAGCCCATTGCAGCCCACTCTTACATGGCAATTTTAGTGAGGGGAAGTAATTCCTCAGAAGTCCTCCCATTGCAGCCCATTGCAGCCCACTCCTACATGGCAATTTTATTCAGGGGAGATATTTCTTCAAAATTTCTCCCATTGCAGACCAATGCAGCCCACTCTTACATGGCAATTTTAGTCAGAGGAGGTATTTCCTCAAAAGTCCTCCCATTGCAACCCATTGCAGTCCACTCTTACATGACATTTCTGTCAGGGGAGGTAACCTCTCAAAAGGTCTCCCATTGCAGCCAAATGCAGCCCACTCTTACATTGCAATTTTATTCAGGGGAGATAATTCCTCAAAATCCTCCCATTGCAGACCAATTCAGCCCACTCTTACATGGCAATTTTAGTCAGGGGAGGTAATTCCTCAAAATTTCTCCCATTGCAGACCAATGCAACCCAATCTTACATGGCAATTTTAGTCAGGGAAGGTAATTCCTCAAAAGTCCTCCCATTGCAGCTCATTGCAGCCCACTTTTAGATGGCAATTTTAGTCAGGGGGGGCGGGTAATTCCTCAGAAGTCCTCCCATTGCAACCCATTGTAGCCCACTCTTACATGACAATTTCAGTCAGGTGGGTAACTCCTCAAAAGTCCTCCCATTGCAGCCCAATGCAGCCCACACTTACATGGCAATTTTAGTCAGGGGAGGTAAATCCTCAAAAGTCCTCCCATTGCAGCCCACTCTTACATGGCAATTTTAGTCACGGGGGTAATTCTTCAGAAGTCCTCTCATTGCAGCCCAGTGCAGCCCACTCTTACAAGACAATTTCAGTCAGGGGAGGTAACTCCTCAAAAGTCCTCCCATTGAAGCCCATTGCAGCCCACTCTTACATGGCAATTTTAGTCAGGGGAGGTAATTCCTCAAAAGTCCTCCCATTGCAGCTCATTGCAGCCCACTCTTAGATGGAAATTTTAGTCAGAGAAGGTAATTCTTCACAAGTCCTCCCATTGCAGCCCATTGCAGCCCACTCTTACATGACAATTTCAGTCAGGTGGGTAACCCCTCAAAATTCCTCCCATTGCAGTCCATTCCAGCCCCCTCTTACATGGCAATTTTAGTCAGTGGAGATAACTCCTCAAAAGTCCTCCCATTGCAGCCCAATGCAGCCCACACTTACATGGCAATTTTAGTCAGGGTAGGTAAATCCTCAAAATTCCTCCCATTGCAGCCCACTCTTACATGGCAATTTTAGTCACGGGGGTAATTCCTCAAAGGTCCTTCCATTGCAGCCCATTGCAGCCGACTCTTACATGGCAATTTCAGTCAGGGGAGGTAACTCCTCAAAAAACCCTCCCATTGAAGCCCATTGCAGCCCACTCTAACATGGCAATTTTAGTCAGTGGAAGTAATTCCTCAGAAGTCCTCCCATTGCAGCCCATTGCATTCCACTCTTATATGGCAATTTTATTCAGGGGAGGTGATTCCTCAAAATTCCTCCCATTGCCGACCAATGCAGCCCACTCTTACATGGCAATTTTAGTCAGGGGAGGTAATTCCTCAAAAGTCCTCCCATTGCAACCCATTACAGTCCACTCTTACATGACAATTTCTGTCAGGGGAGGTAACTCCTCAAAAGGTCTACCATTGCAGCCCAATGCAGCCCACTTTTACATTGCAATTTTATTCAGGGGAGGTTACTCCTCAAAATTCCTCCCATCGCAGACCAATGCAGCCCATTCTTACATGGCAATTTTAGTCAGGGGAGGTAATTCCTCAAAAGCTCTCCCATTGCAGCTCATTGCAGCCCACTCTTAGATGGAAATTTTAGTCAGAGGGGTTAATTCCTCACAAGTCCTGCCATTGCAGCCCATTGCAGCCCACTCTTACATGACAATTTCAGTCAGGTGGGTAACCCCTCAAAATTCCTCCCATTGGAGTCCATTCCAGCCCACTCTTACATGGCAATTTTAGTCAGGGGAGATAACTCCTCAAAAGTCCTCCCATTGCAGCCCACTCTTACATGGCAATTTTAGTCACGAGGGTAATTCCTCAAAGGTCCTTACATTGCAGACCATTGCAGCCCACTCTTACATGGCAGTTTCAGTCAGGGGAGGTAACTCCTCAAAAGTCCTCCCATTGAAGCCCATTGCAGCCACTCTTACATGGCCATTTTAGTCAGGGGAAGTAATTCTTCAGAAGTCCTCCCATTGCAGCCCATTGCATTCTACTCTTATATGGCAATTTTATTCAGGGGAGGTAATTCCTCAAAATTCCTCCCATTGCCGACCAATGCAGCCCACTCTTACATGACAATTTTAGTCAGGGGAGGTAATTCCTCAAAAGTCCTCCCATTGCAACCCATTGCAGTCCACTCTTACATGACAATTTCTGTCAGGGGAGGTAACTCCTCAAAAGGTCTCCCATTGCAGCCAAATGCAGCCCACTTTTACATTGCAATTTTATTCAGGGGAGGTAATTCCTCAAAATTCCTCCCGTTGCAGACCAATGCAGCCCATTCTTACATGGCGATTTTAGTCAGGGGAGGTTATTCCTCAAAACTCCTCCCATTGCAGCTCATTGCAGCCCACTCTTAGATGGAAATTTTATTCAGAGGGGGTAATTCCTCACAAGTCCTCCCATTGCAGCCCATTGCAGCCCAGACTTACATGACAATTTCAGTCAGGTGGGTAACCCCTCAAAATTCCTCCCATTGCAGCCCATTCCAGCCCACTCTTAAATGGCAATTTTAGTCAGGGGAGGTAACTCCTCAAAAGTCCTCCCATTGCAGCCCAATGCAGCCCACACTTACATGGCAATTTTAGTCAGGGGAGGTAAATCCTCAAAATTCCTCCCATTGCAGCCCACTCTTACATGGCAATTTTAGTCACGGGGGTAATTCCTCAAAGGTCCTTCCATTGCAGCCCATTGCAGCCCACTCTTACATGGCAATTTCAGTCAGGGGAGGTAACTCCTCAAAAGTCCTCCCATTGAAGCCAATTGCAGCCCACCCTTACATGGCAATTTTAGTCAGGGGAAGTAATTCTTCAGAAGTCCTCCCATTGCAGCCCATTGCATTCCACTCTTATATGGCAATTTATGTCAGGGGAGGTAACTCCTCAAAAGCTCTCCCATTGCAGCCAAATGCAGCCCACTCTTACCTTGTAATTTTTTTCAGGGGAGGTAATTCCTCAAAATTCCCCCATTGCAGACCAATGCAGCCCAATCTTACATGGCAATTTTAGTCAGGGGAGGTAATTCCTCAAAAGTCCTCCCATTGCAGCCCAATGCAGTCCACTCTTACATGACAATTTATGTCAGGGGAGGTAACTCCTCAAAAGCTCTCCCATTGCAGCCAAATGCAGCCCACTCCTACCTTGTAATTTTTTTCAGGGGAGGTAATTCCTCAAAATTCCCCCAATTGCAGACCAATGCAGCCCAATCCTACATGGAAATTTTAGTCAGGGGAGGTAATTCCTCAAAAGTCCTCCCATTGCAGCCCACTCTTACATGGCAATTTTAGTCACGGGGGTAATTCCTCAAAATTCCTCCCATTGCCGACCAATGCAGCCCACTCTTACATGACAATTTCTGTCAGGGGAGGTAACTCCTCAAAAGGTCTCCCATTGCAGCCAAATGCAGCCCACTTTTACATTGCAATTTTATTCAGGGGAGGTAATTCCTCAAAATTCCTCCCGTTGCAGACCAATGCAGCCCATTCTTACATGGCGATTTTAGTCAGGGGAGGTTATTCCTCAAAACTCCTCCCATTGCAGCTCATTGCAGCCCACTCTTAGATGGAAATTTTATTCAGAGGGGGTAATTCCTCACAAGTCCTCCCATTGCAGCCCATTGCAGCCCAGACTTACATGACAATTTCAGTCAGGTGGGTAACCCCTCAAAATTCCTCCCATTGCAGCCCATTCCAGCCCACACTTAAATGGCAATTTTAGTCAGGGGAGGTAACTCCTCAAAAGTCCTCCCATTGCAGCCCAATGCAGCCCACACTTACATGGCAATTTTAGTCAGGGGAGGTAAATCCTCAAAATTCCTCCCATTGCAGCCCACTCTTACATGGCAATTTTAGTCACGGGGGTAATTCCTCAAAGGTCCTTCCATTGCAGCCCATTGCAGCCCACTCTTACATGGCAATTTCAGTCAGGGGAGGTAACTCCTCAAAAGTCCTCCCATTGAAGCCAATTGCAGCCCACCCTTACATGGCAATTTTAGTCAGGGGAAGTAATTCTTCAGAAGTCCTCCCATTGCAGCCCATTGCATTCCACTCTTATATGGCAATTTATGTCAGGGGAGGTAACTCCTCAAAAGCTCTCCCATTGCAGCCAAATGCAGCCCACTCTTACCTTGTAATTTTTTTCAGGGGAGGTAATTCCTCAAAATTCCCCCATTGCAGACCAATGCAGCGCAATCTTACATGGCAATTTTAGTCAGGGGAGGTAATTCCTCAAAAGTCCTCCCATTGCAGCCCAATGCAGTCCACTCTTACATGACAATTTATGTCAGGGGAGGTAACTCCTCAAAAGCTCTCCCATTGCAGCCAAATGCAGCCCACTCTTACCTTGTAATTTTTTTCAGGGGAGGTAATTCCTCAAAATTCCCCCAATTGCAGACCAATGCAGCCCAATCCTACATGGCAATTTTAGTCAGGGGAGGTAATTCCTCAAAAGTCCTCCCATTGCAGCCCACTCTTACATGGCAATTTTAGTCACGGGGGTAATTCCTCAAAATTCCTCCCATTGCCGACCAATGCAGCCCACTCTTACATGGCAATTTTAGTCAGGGGAGGTAATTCCTCAAAAGTCCTCCCATTGCAACCCAATGCAGTCCACTCTTACATGACAATTTATGTCAGGGGAGGTAACTCCTCAAAAGCTCTCCCATTGCAGCCAAATGCAGCCCACTCTTACCTTGTAATTTTTTTCAGGGGAGGTAATTCCTCAAAATTCCCCCCATTGCAGACCAATGCAGCCCAATCTTACATGGCAATTTTAGTCAGGGGAGGTAATTCCTCAAAAGTCCTCCCATTGCAGCCCACTCTTACATGGCAATTTTAGTCACAGGGGTAATTCCTCAGAAGTCCTCCCATTGCAGCCCATTGAAGCCCATAGTTACATGAAAATTTCAGTCAGGGGAGGTAACTCCTCAAAAGGTCTCCCATTGCAGCCAAATGCAGTCCACTCTTACATTGCAATTTTATTCAGGGAAGGTAATTACTCAAAATTCCTCCCATTGCAGACCAATGCTGCCCAGTCTTACATGGCAATTTCAGTCAGGGGAGGTAATTCCTCAAAAGTCCTCCCATTGCAGCTCAGTGCAGCGCACTCTTAGATGGCAATTTTAGAAAGGGGAGAGGGGGGAATTCCTCAGAAGTCCTCTCATTGCAACCCATTGCGGCCCACTCTTACATGACAGTTTCAGTCAGGTGGGTAACTCCTCAAAAGTCCCCCCATTGCAGACCAATGCAGCCCAATCTTACATGGCAATTTTAGTCAGGGGAGGTAATTCCTCAAAAGTCCTCCCATTGCAGCCCACTCTTACATGGCAATTTTAGTCACGGGGGTAATTCCTCAGAAGTCCTCCCATTGCAGCCCATTGAAGCCCATAGTTACATGAAAATTTCAGTCAGGGGAGGTAACTCCTCAAAAGGTCTCCCATTGCAGCCAAATGCAGTCCACTCTTACATTGCAATTTTATTCAGGGAAGGTAATTCCTCAAAATTCCTCCCATTGCAGACCAATGCTGCCCAGTCTTACATGGCAATTTTAGTCAGGGGAGGTGATTCCTCAAAAGTCCTCCCATTGCAGCTCAGTGCAGCGCACTCTTAGATGGCAATTTTAGTCAGGGGAGAGGGGGGAACTCCTCAGAAGTCCTCTCATTGCAACCCATTGCGGCCCACTCTTACATGACAATTTCAGTCATTTGGGTAACTCCTCAAAAGTCCTCCCATTGCAGCCCAATGCAGCCCACACTTGTATGGCAATTTTAGTCGGGGGAGGTAACTCCTCAGAAGGTCTACCATTGCAGCCAAATGCAGCCCACTCTTACATTGCAATTTTATTCAGGGGAGGTAATTCCACAAAATTCCTCCCATTGCAGACCAATTCAGCCCATTCTTAGATGGCAGTTTTAGTCAGGGGAGGTAACTCCTCAAAAGTCCTCCCATTGCAGCCCAATGCAGCCCACACTTGTATGGCAATTTTAGTCAGGGGAGGTAACTCCTCAGAAGGTCTACCATTGCAGCCAAATGCAGCCCACTCTTACATTGCAATTTTATTCAGGGGAGGTAATTCCACAAAATTCCTCCCATTGCAGACCAATTCAGCCCATTCTTACATGGCAATTTTAGTCAGGGGAGGTAATTCCTCAAAAGTCCTCCCATTGTAGCTCAGTGCAGCGCACTCTTAGATGGCAATTTTAGAAAGGGGAGAGGGGGGAATTCCTCAGAAGTCCTCTCATTGCAACCCATTGCGGCCCACTCTTACATGACAATTTCAGTCAGGTGGGTAACTCCTCAAAAGTCCCCCCATTGCAGACCAATGCAGCCCAATCTTACATGGCAATTTTAGTCAGGGGAGGTAATTCCTCAAAAGTCCTCCCATTGCAGCCCACTCTTACATGGCAATTTTAGTCACGGGGGTAATTCCTCAGAAGTCCTCCCATTGCAGCCCATTGAAGCCCATAGTTACATGAAAATTTCAGTCAGGGGAGGTAACTCCTCAAAAGGTCTCCCATTGCAGCCAAATGCAGTCCACTCTTACATTGCAATTTTATTCAGGGAAGGTAATTCCTCAAAATTCCTCCCATTGCAGACCAATGCTGCCCAGTCTTACATGGCAATTTTAGTCAGGGGAGGTGATTCCTCAAAAGTCCTCCCATTGCAGCTCAGTGCAGCGCACTCTTAGATGGCAATTTTAGTCAGGGGAGAGGGGGGAATTCCTCAGAAGTCCTCTCATTGCAACCCATTGCGGCCCACTCTTACATGACAATTTCAGTCAGGTGGGTAACTCCTCAAAAGTCCTCCCATTGCAGCCCAATGCAGCCCACATTGTATGGCAATTTTAGTCAGGGGAGTTAACTCCTCAGAAGGTCTATCATTGCAGCCAAATGCAGCCCACTCTTACATTGCAATTTTATTCAGGGGAGGTAATTCCACAAAATTCCTCCCATTGCAGACCAATTCAGCCCATTCTTAGATTGCAGTTTTAGTCAGGTGGGGGAATTCCTCAGAAGTCCTCCCATTGCAGCTCATTGCAGCCCACTCTTACATGGCATTTTTAGTCAGGGGGGTAACTCCTCAAACGCCCTCCCATAGCAGACCATTGCAGCCCACTCTTACATGGTATTTTTAGTCAGGGGAGGCAACTCCTCAAAAGTCCTCCCATTGCAGCTCATTGCAGCCCATTCTTAGTTGGCAGTTTTAGTAAGGTGGGGGGAATTCCTCAGAAGTCCTCCCATTGCAGCTCATTGTAGCCCACTCTTACATGGCAATTTTAGTCAGGGGGTTAACTCCTCAAAAGTCCTCCCATTGCAGCTCATTGCAGCCTATTCTTAGTTGGCAGTTTTAGTCAGGTGGGGGAATTCCTCAGAAGTTCTCCCATAGCAGCCCATTGCAGCCCACTCTTACATGGTATTTTTAGTCAGGGGAGTTAACTCCTAAAAATTCCTCCCATTGCAGCCCAATAAAGCCCACTCTTACATGGCAATTTTATTCAGGGGAGGTAATTCTTCAAAAGACCTCCCATTGCAACCCATTGCAGTCCACTCTTACATGACAATTTCTGTCAGGGGAGGTAACTCCTCAAAAGGTCTCCCATAGCAGCCCATTGCAGCCCACTATTACATGGTATTTTTAGTCAGGGGAGGTAATTCCTCAAAAGTCCTCCCATTGCAGCTCATTGCAGCGCACTCTTAGATGGCAATTTTAGTCAGGGGAGAGAGGGTAATTCCTCAGAAGTCCTCTCATTGCAACCCATTGCAGCCCACTCTTACATGACAATTTCAGTCAGGTGGGTAACTCCTCAAAAGTCCTCCCATTGCAGCCCAATGCAGCCCACACTTGTATGGCAATTTTAGTCACGGGAGGTAACTCCTCAAAAGGTCTACCATTGCAGCCAAATGCAGCCCACTCTTACATTGCAATTTTATTCAGGGGAGGTAATTCCCCAAAATTCCTCCCATTGCAGACCAATTCAGCCCATTCTTAGATGGCAGTTTTAGTCAGGTGGGGGGAATTCCTCAGAAGTCCTCCCATTGCAGCTCATTGCAGCCCACTCTTACATGGCATTTTTAGTCAGGGGGAGTAACTCCTCAAACGCCCTCCCATAGCAGCCCATTGCAGCCCACCCTTACATGGTATTTTTAGTCAGGGGAGGTAACTCCTCAAAAGTCCTCCCATTGCAGACCAATTCAGCCCATTCTTAGATGGCAGTTTTAGTCAGGTGGGGGGAATTCCTCAGAAGTCCTCCCATTGCAGCACATTGTAGCCCACTCTTACATGGCAATTTTAGACAGGGGGTAACTCCTCAAAAGTCCTCCCATTGCAGCTCATTGCAGCCCATTCTTACATGGCAATTTTAGTCAGGGGAGGTAACTCCTGAAAAGTCCTCCCATTGCAGCCCAATAAAGCCCACTCTTTCATGGCAACTTTAGTCAGGGGAGGTAATTCTTCAAAAGACCTCCCATTGCAACCCATTGCAGTCCACTCTTACAAGACAATTTCTGTCAGGGGAGGTAACTCCTCAAAAGTCCTCCCATTGCAGCTCATTGCAGCCCATTCTTACATGGCAATTTTAGTCAGGGGAGGTAACTCCTGAAAAGTCCTCTCATTGCAGCCCAATAAAGCCCACTCTTACATGGCAATTTTAGTCAGGGGAGGTAATTCTTCAAAAGACCTCCCATTGCAACCCATTGCAGTCCACTCTTACAAGACAATTTCTGTCAGGGGAGGTAACTCCTCAAAAGGTCTCCCATTGCAGCCAAATGCAGCCCACTCCTACATTGCAATTTTATTCAGTGGAGGTAATTCCTCAAAATTCCTCCCATTGCAGACCAATGCAGCCCAATCTTACATGGCAATTTTAGTCAGGGGAGGTAATTCCTCAAAAGTCCTCCGATTGCAGCTTATTGCAGCCCACTCTTAGATGGCAATATTAGTCAGGGGGGGGGGGTAATTCCTCAGAAGTCCTCCCATTGCAACCCATTGCAGCCCACTCTTAACATGACAATTTGAGTCAGGTGGGTAACTCCTCAAAAGTCCTCCCATTGCAGCCCAATGCAGCCCACACATACATGGCAATTTTAGTGAGGGGAAGTAATTCCTCAGAAGTCCTCCCATTGCAGCCCATTGCAGCCCACTCTTACATGGCAATTTTATTCAGGGGAGATAATTCTTCAAAATTCCTCCCATTGCAGAACAATGCAGCCCACTCTTACATGGCAATTTTAGTCACGGGGGTAATTCTTCAGAAGTCCTCCCATTGCAGCCCATTGCAGCCCACTCTTACATGACAATTTCAGTCAAAGGAGGAAACTCCTCAAAAGTCCTCCCATTGCAGCCCATTGCAGCCCACTCTTACATGGCAATTTTAGTGAGGGGAAGTAATTCCTCAGAAGTCCTCCCATTGCAGCCCATTGCAGCCCACTCCTACATGGCAATTTTATTCAGGGGAGATAATTCTTCAAAATTCCTCCCATTGCAGACCAATGCAGCCCACTCTTACATGGCAATTTTAGTCAGAGGAGGTATTTCCTCAAAAGTCCTCCCATTGCAACCCATTGCAGTCCACTCTTACATGACATTTCTGTCACGGGAGGTTACTCCTCAAAAGGTCTCCCATTGCAGCCCAATGCAGCCCACTCTTACATGACAATTTCAGTCAGGGGAGGAAACTCCTCAAAAGTCCTCCCATTGCAGCCCATTGCAGCCCACTCTTACATGGCAATTTTAGTGAGGGGAAGTAATTCCTCAGAAGTCCTCCCATTGCAGCCCATTGCAGCGCACTCTTACATTGCAATTTTATTCAGGGGAGCTAATTCCTCAAAATTCCTCCCATTGCAGACCAATTCAGCCCACTCTTACAAGGCAATTTTAGTCAGGGGAGGTAATTCCTCAAAAGTCCTCCCATTGCAGACCAATGCAGCCCAATCTTACATGGCAATTTTAGTCAGGGAAGGTAATTCCTCAAAAGTCCTCCCATTGCAGCTCATTGCAGCCCACTTTTAGATGGCAATTTTAGTCAGGGGGGGGGGGGTAATTCCTCAGAAGTCCTCCCATTGCAACCCATTGCAGCCCACTCTTACATGACAATTTCAGTCAGGTGGGTAACTCCTCAAAAGTCCTCCCATTGCAGCCCAATGCAGCCCACACTTACATGGCAATTTTAGTCAGGGGAGGTAAATCCTCAAAAGTCCTCCCATTGCAGCCCACTCTTACATGGCAATTTTAGTCACGGGGGTAAATCTTCAGAAGTCCTCTCATTGCAGCCCAGTGCAGCCCACTCTTACAAGACAATTTCAGTCAGGGGAGGTAACTCCTCAAAAGTCCTCCCATTGAAGCCCATTGCAGCCCACTCTTACATGGCAATTTTATTCAGGGGAAGTAATTCCTTAGAAGTCCTCCCATTGCAGCCCATTGCATTCCACTCTTATATGGCAATTTTATTCAGGGGAGGTAATTCCTCAAAATTCCTCCCATTGCCGACTAATGCAGCCCACTCTTACATGGCAAATTTAGTCAGGGGAGGTAATTCCTCAAAAGTCCTCCCATTGCAGCCAAATGCAGCCCACTTTTACATTGCAATTTTATTCAGGGGAGGTTACTCCTCAAAATTCCTCCCATTGCAGACCAATGCAGCCCATTCTTACATGGCAATTTTAGTCAGGGGAGGTAATTCCTCAAAAGTCCTCCCATTGCAGCTCATTGCAGCCCACTCTTAGATGGAAATTTTAGTCAGAGAAGGTAATTCCTCACAAGTCCTCCCATTGCAGCCCATTGCAGCCCACTCTTACATGACAATTTCAGTCAGGTGGGTAACCCCTCAAAATTCCTCCCATTGCAGTCCATTCCAGTCCACTCTTACATGGCAATTTTAGTCAGGGGAGGTAAATCCTCAAAATTCCTCCCATTGCAGCCCACTCTTACATGGCAATTTTAGTCACGGGGGTAATTCCTCAAAGGTCCTTCCATTGCAGCCCATTGCAGCCCACTCTTACATGGCAATTTCAGTCAGGGGAGGTAACTCCTCAAAAAACCCTCCCATTGAAGCCCATTGCAGCCCACTCTAACATGGCAATTTTAGTCAGGGGAAGTAATTCCTCAAAAGTCCTCCCATTGCAGCCCATTGCATTCCACTCTTATATGGCAATTTTATTCAGGGGAGGTAATTCCTCAAAATTCCTCCCATTGCCGACCAATGCAGCCCACTCTTACATGGCAATTTTAGTCAGGGGAGGTAATTCCTCAAAAGTCCTCCCATTGCAACCCATTACAGTCCACTCTTACATGACAATTTTAGTCAGGGGAGATAACTCCTCAAAAGTCCTCCCATTGCAGCCCAATGCAGCCCACACTTACATGGCAATTTTATTCAGGGGAGGTAAATCCTCAAAATTCCTCCCATTGCAGCCCACTCTTACATGGCAATTTTAGTCACGGGGTAATTCCTCAAAGGTCCTTACATTGCAGACCATTGCAGCCCACTCTTACATGGTAATTTCAATCAGGGGAGGTAACTCCTCAAAAGTCCTCCCATTGAAGCCCATTGCAGCCACTCTTACATGGCCATTTTAGTCAGGGGAAGTAATTCTTCAGAAGTCCTCCCATTGCAGCCCATTGCATTCTACTCTTATATGGCAATTTTATTCAGGGAGGTAATTCCTCAAAATTCCTCCCGTTGCCGACCAATGCAGCCCACTCTTACATGGCAATTTTAGTCAGGGGAGGTAATTCCTCAAAAGTCCTCCCATTGCAACCCATTGCAGTCCACTCTTACATGACAATTTCTGTCAGGGGAGGTAACTCCTCAAAAGGTCTCCCATTGCAGCCAAATGCAGCCCACTTTTACATTGCAACTTTATTCAGGGGAGGTAATTCCTCAAAATTCCTCCCACTGCAGACCAATGCAGACCATTCTTACATGGCAATTTTAGTCAGGGGAGGTAATTCCTCAAAAGTCCTCCCATTGCAGCTCATTGCAGCCCACTCTTAGATGGAAATTTTAGTCAGAGGGGGTAATTCCTCACAAGTCCTCCCATTGCAGCCCATTGCAGCCCAGTCTTACATGACAATTTCAGTCAGGTGGGTAACCCCTCAAAATTCCTCCCATTGCAGCCCATTCCAGCCCACTCTTACATGGCAATTTTAGTCAGGGGAGGTAACTCCTCAAAAGTCCTCCCATTGCAGCCCAATGCAGCCCACACTTACATGGCAATTTTAGTCAGGGGAGGTAAATCCTCAAAATTCCTCCCATTGCAGCCCACTCTTACATGGCAATTTTAGTCACGGGGGTAATTCCTCAAAGGTCCTTCCATTGCAGCCCATTGCAGCCCACTCTTACATGGCAATTTCAGTCAGGGGAGGTAACTCCTCAAAAGTCCTCCCAATGAAGCCAATTGCAGCCCGCTCTTACATGGCAATTTTAGTCAGGGGAAGTAATTCTTCAGAAGTCCTCCCATTGCAGCCCATTGCATTCCACTCTTATATGGCAATTTTATTCAGGGGAGGTAATTCCTCAAAATTCCTCCCATTGCCGACCAATGCAGCCCACTCTTACATGGCAATTTTAGTCAGGTGAGGTAATTCCTCAAAAGTCCTCCCATTGCAACCCAATGCAGTCCACTCTTACATGACAATTTCTGTCAGGGGAGGTAACTCCTCAAAAGGTCTCCCATTGCAGCCAAATGCAGCCCACTTTTACATTGCAGTTTTATTCAGGGGAGGTAATTCCTCAAAATTCCTCCCATTGCAGACCAATGCAGCCCATTCTTACATGGCAATTTTAGTCAGGGGAGGTAATTCCTCAAAAGTCCTCCCATTGCAGCTCATTGCAGCCCACTCTTAGATGGAAATTTTAGTCAGAGGGGGTAATTCCTCACAAATCCTCCCATTGCAGCCCATTGCAGCCCACTCTTACATGACAATTTCAGTCAGGTGGGTAACCTCTCAAAATTCCTCCCATTGCAACCCATTCCAGCCCACTCTTACATGACATTTTTAGTCAGGGGAGGTAACTCGTCAAAAGTCCTCCCATTGCAGCCCAATGCAGCCCACACTTACATGGCAATTTTAGTCAGGGGAGGTAAATCCTCAAAATTCCTCCCATTGCAGCCCACTCTTACATGGCAATTTTAGTCACGGGGGTAATTCCTCAAAGGTCCTTCCATTGCAGCCCATTGCAGCCCACTCTTACATGGCAATTTTAGTCAGTGGGGGGGGGGGGGTAATTCCTCAAAAGTCCTCCCATTGCAGCCCAATGCAGCCCACACTTACACGGCAATTTTAGTCAGGGGAGGTAAATCCTCAAAATTCCTCCCATTGCAGCCCACTCATACATGGCAATTTTAGTCACGGGGTAATTCCTCAAAGGTCCTTCCATTGCAGCCCATTGCAGCCCACTCTTACATGGCAATTTTAGTCAGTGGGGGGGGGGGGGTAATTCCTCAAAAGTCCTCCCATTGCGGCCATATGCAGCCCACACTTACACGGCAATTTTAGTCAGGGGAGGTAAATCCTCAAAATTCCTCCCATTGCAGCCCACTCTTACATGGCAATTTTAGTCACGGGGTAATTCCTCAAAATTCCTCCCATTGCCGACCAATGCAGCCCACTCTTACATGGCAATTTTAGTCAGGGGAGGT